>NC_064852.1:72357829-72460329 GCF_024139225.1 Suncus etruscus | reverse complement strand
CCTACCACCAGTGTTGACTCCCCTCCACTATAGTTTCCAGCATGAATCCCATACCTCCACCCTTAACTCCCTGGACTGCTAGTTTAAACAGGTCCATTTTCTATTCATCTTGTTATAGTTTGCGTTTATTGATTTTATTGTCATTGCCTTTGATTCTGACCTTTTTTTTTAATTTATTGGCCACACCCAGTGATGCTCAGGGGTTATTCCTGACTATGCATTCAGAAATCGCTCCTAGCTTGGGGGACCATATGGGACACCTGGGGATCGAACCTAGTTTGTCCTGGGTCAGCCATGTGCAAGGCAAACACCCTACCGTTGCACCATCACTCCGGCCCATAGATCTGACCATTTTTAAAGGAAAGATAGTTTTAAGACCGTTAGAGTTGTCATATTGCAATTCAGTAATTACATCAAATGAATCTGGAGTATATTTTTATTATATCATTACCATTACCAGAATTAAAATTTAGAATAACATTCAATAGTTTTGGTTTGATTTAATATTTATATCTTGACATTCACTTACCATAATGCCCTACCACCACCAATGTGGCCAGATCCTTCTATCTCATATCACTTCTAATCTGCAGTTTACTTCCTCCCTATACCTTTTCTCCAATAATTTGTAATCTCTGTTCTGCAAAGACCAAGATTACATCTGCCACTGTTTGGGATATGTACATGGTGATGAGAATTGAACTCAGGGCTGACACATTCTATGCTCTACCCTCGACTACTGACTAGCACTTTTTCACTTGAGGAATTTGACACAAATATTTGGCCACTAATATTACTTATGACATTAAACAAGTAAACTTCCAGAAAATTAGACTGCCATCTAGTTGGTGGATCTTTTAGGGACAAGGACTTTTTCTTTAGATGCTTATTTCAGTGATATTCAACTGAAGGCATTTTGCTCTTACAGCATATTTAGTTATGTTTTCAGACTTTTTAATTGTCATTGCTTGAAGATGAAGGTTGTAATGCTGCTAGTATCTATGTAATGATCAGGAATGTTACTAAACAGTCAAATGTTGAATTGCTCAGCTTCCTCAGCAAAGATGTATCAGGTTTCAAATGCCATGGGGTCAAGGTTGAGAAACTCAATATAGAGAAAATGTATGAGAAACAATCTGTCCTATGTGATGTTCGGATTTTGGTTGCTTGATATCTGTGGTCATCTTAGATTGTTGCAAATATTTGATCATTGAAGTGAAAACAAAGGAGGAAAACCAGGCAGCCAAATGATATGCTGTATTACTGCATAGGAGCTGTTTTGGTGCTGTATTTTAACTCATTAACATTTAAAAATTGTTATGCAGCAGAAAAATAATTATGTCCTTTTAACTGTTGAAACCGAATCCATTTTTTCCAAGCATACTTTTTTAAGGGCATATTGCTAAAACACCAACTGTTTTACAAGCACAGTAATCACATTGCTGTTGAGTTTATTGTGTTTTGTTAGGACACACTTTACAGTGTAGAAAATGCATTTTAAAGTATTTCTTCTGGGCTCAGTTATAAAAAAGAATAGAGGTATGCTTTGTTTCTATAAGTGATTAGCTAACATTGCATAGTGGACTCAATTGGCAGAAGAAAGATGCAGTAGTTTCCCCAGTTTGTTTTTGCAGAGTAGAGTATCTGAGTTTTTGATCTTCACTTGAAGGAATGAGAAAACGAAAGAAAGTAGAAATAGAAAAAAAATTAAGACTCTAAAGATGTCAGTACATTTTATGAAAACAGAGGCCCTCCATTTTCCACTTCTGTTATCCTTCTAGACAAAGGTTCAGTCTGGATTCATGAGCTGATAAATTCCCATGCAGAATTTCATAAGGTTTCTGAATGTTTAGAAATTTCCAATGTGTTTTAAATTTAAGACCTTGATGAAAGGAGTTCACAGTTTTACCATAATCTCACATGAATGGGAACTTGAGGAACTTTAAGATCTTTAGGAATGCATGCGTTATATTTTAAATGAAAATGTAACTGTTACTTTCGGAGATATTATAGACTATTTGAAAAGAAATCATAATAGGGGTTTATAGCAACTTGGCTTACAAACATGGTGAGGGGTGCCAAAGATACAATATATATTTTATTATATAACTTATACAAATTGCCTCAAGGGCTACAATTTTTTTCAATGATTGGTGACTGCCAGATACTACTGTTTGCAGTTTACCAAATAGAATTGAAACTAATAGATTTACTCAGCCCTTTCTTCATTTGATATTTTTTGTCCTGAAATTAACTGCTGCAGACGTGTTAGCGTTGCTGAGCAGAACCTTCGTGGAGTCCGGGAACCTTTCACAGGGAGAGAAGCGGGAGCACGAGTGGACGAATATGAAATATGAAAATGAAATAAATGAGACCACACAAAATGCATTGTATGGGGACACTCGCCCAAGGGACAAGAGACAAATTTACTTTTTCAGCTGATAATATTTATAAGTACAGACTCTGGTATGCAAGGTGTCCTTAAAGAGCAGGAGAGCAGTACAATGGGGAAACAGGCCTTGAATTTACATATTAAAAGACCATTCTTCAGGTGAGAAAGAACTCTGCTGGAGGTTGTGAAACAAGAGCTCAGAGATGTTTTTGGTTTAGCAAAAAGCAGGTTTTTCAAGAAATCAGGAGGAGAGAGACAGAGATATTTTTGATGTTTATGTAGTAGCCGGAAAATAGATTTTAGGGGGGATGGAAATAATTGTTTACCATCATAGAGCTAGACTCAGAAAAACAAGCTGTTGGCACCAGGTTATATGAACTAGCCGGCAGGGAACTTTTGGCGGGCTTTTGGTACTGACATTTCTTTGTCTGTAGGAGAGCTGAGGCTGGATTTCTATAGTGGCCAAATAGAGAGAAAAATGTAATGTTACAGCCATGTTGGAATTACCGCCAATGATCCATGCAAAGGGTCAAATGATTGACTTCGCTAAGCGGGCCTTTTGGCAAATAATTCTTTTAGAGGAAGGCACTGCACCAGGGAAGGGATAAAACCACGTCCGGTGAGAGCTTTCCTTAAATGGGAAGTAACAATTAACCACATTTAGATTCACATATATCATTCTAAAAGGTAGACAGTGAAGTTTATGATGGGAATTTGTATGTACTATAACAGAGAACTAGCAAGTAAATACAGTTAAGCCAGACAATAGTAATTTTAGTCTTCTTGTCGTTATGTCTTTAAATCATTAAGTTATATGTACTCTATCAAGAGAAAAAGTACAGTAATAATAACTACTTCGGCCCCCATAGAGAATAAGCCCAGCTTCAACTGCATTGGCGAGATTAAATGTTAGCGGAGTCATAGCAAGTTCCCCCCCTCCAAAATAAAAGATACCAAATGTATGGCACCACAGTTATGTGTCGGCATGGGCTGATTAGTTATTAGTCCATCGAGATGTCTTATTTAAGGCAGCTTCATGTATTCTTTCTACATGTAGAAATTTTAGGTTTTGAATACAGTGATAATTTTGGGATAAATTTTGTTTATTTTTAGGCCACTCCCAGTGTGCTCAATGATTACTCCTAGTTCTATTCTCAGAGATTACTCCAGGTAGTGTTTAGGAGACCATATTCAATGCCAAGATAAAACTTGGTTGGCTGGAATCTTTCATATTCACCTTAAAGGGTCAAACCAAACCTAGTTTCAGCAAGTGCAATACCACCTCTATACATCATCAACCTATATGTGGTACAAAAGGGGAGGAGTTAGTAGTTTCCTGTAGTTTACTTTGGAAACATGCAAATGCAGATTTGCTTTCTTATACATAAAATTGCACAATAATAGGTTTTGCACTAACCCCCAGTTTCTCTCTCTTTAGAAATTGCCAGCAATGTCTGCTGTGTGTGTATGTGTGAACACACATGCTTTTCAAACTTGTTGTGGAGATTGGGCAAGAAATGTGATTGCTATGTTATTAATATAATATTTTTCTACCTCCGACATTTCTTGTTCTTGAGAGAGGATTATGTGATTTAAGTTTGCAGTTGCATTCAATGAGAGCTCCTCTATTCATAAATAGGTAAACTCTGATCATGGGAATAATAAAAGGTGGGGATATTATTTTAAAACTATGCCAAGACTATCAATAAATATGTTTGAAATTAATATTTCTTTTGTGAATTATATTTATTGTTGATGGGAAATTACTATTGAGTGTGCTACTTGTCAATTTTTTATATTTATTTTAATTTTAAGTCACAGATTTACAATATTTTTTCTGTATGGAGTAGAAATATAATCAAATAATGATGCTAGTATAAAGTTCTATATTTTTTTAATTTTTTTTACTAATGAGGTTTTTTCTGAGGCTATTGGAAGGTTAAAAAATAGCATTCACTACTTGAATGCTAAACAGAGGAGTGTGGGCTATTGGCATCAGAACTCAGATGCGATCTTTCTTCTTAATTTAAAGATGTACTTTTTATGACTTAAGCCCAATTACAAATATGTTTGTAATCATAGAGCTTAAATAAATATATTATTAAAGTAATAATAAAATAAATAGATAAAAGATTCATAACTGTGAGATAAAAAACTTAATAGGCTGGAGTGAAAAAAATTTAAAGATGTACAAAAAATTTAAAAATATTTTACATAAAAAGTTTGACTTTCAGAATATTTTAGACTCACATAAAGTATGCTAAAACATTTTTATTTAGAGGTGACAGTTTCAAAAACATTGATGTTCTGGAATAAACTCAGTCAAGCTTTTTTTTTTTTTTTTTTTTTTTTGGTGAGAGGCCACACCCAGTTTTCAGGGCTGATCACTGGTTTTATACTCAAGGATCACTTCTGGCATGGCTCAACGATTGTGTGGATTAAACTTGGGTCAGATGAACATGCAAGGCAAGGGTCTACCCACTGACCCTGAAGTCAGTGAAAGTTTTAAAGGTGAGAAAGACTTAGGATCAAAAGTAAACTCAGATTATAAACTCATTAGCATCAAGTATCAGGCATTAAATTTTCACATTATTCTGATTGTTCTACTGGGCATTGGGCCAAGTTGGTTAAACAAACACAATAGGAACCACACCAAGTTATCTACTTAAGGTCAGAATGTGCCCTTTTGACGTATAATTTACATCAATGATCCTAGTATTTCCATAACATATCACCAACTTTCAGCAGTAGCAGCAGTAGTACCCTTAGATATTTTTTGGAGTTTAAAAGAATGTTTTAAATTGTATTATTCTGAAAAGACTAACATCAAAACTATAAGATATTTGATACATAAAGAACCTAGAAAACTAAAGAAGCATTTTAGTGTAATACTTAAAATAACAATCTTTAAGATGATAATGTGAAAATGTGATAAAGTAAACATCTTAATTGTTATAGTTTTAGAAGATAATGTGGGGGAGAAGATACTATTTTGAGTTTACTTTTGAAAACATGTCAGATTTCAACAATGAGTTAGAAGTGAGGCCTTTCTATTTTAGAAGAACTTAAGTGAACAATGTTGCATGAAATATTGAAAGATATTTAAAAATGAGCTTTTAGTAAAATCTATGACTCTAATCCAGCTGAGGTATGTTAGATACTGACTAAAGAATGACAAACTAAAGGCTTTGAAGTTGGGTTTATATTCAATGTTAAGTTATTGAAAATTATTTAAAGTTCTTCTGTCCACTTGTGTTCTTTTGGTAACATAAAGGATTTTAAGGTCTCCTTTCAGTGTTGAAGGTAGGCTCTGAGAAAATACAAGAATCACAAAGTTAAATAAAATTAGTTTTCCAAGTCATCAAGAAAGGACAACGAAATTAGTTTTTCCTAATCTAAGACATTTGATATCATATCCTTCCCTGGAATAAACTAACTATGGGCACACTGTTCTCGAACAATCATTGTCTAAACACACCACTCCATTCACCAAGGTCTCTTGTGTACACAGTGCTGGTTGAGTTGTTTGTTTTATCCCTCAGTTAACTGCACATTGCTCTTGCCATCAATCAACAGTCATAGGTGTGTCTCTTAATTGCCATTTGAAGGTCTTCTGAAAGTGACTTATATATTATTTCTTTCCCCTTTTCACAGGTGAATGTCCTTGCATTGAGTAAGAAAAGGATGCTGTCTATGAATAATTAGATTCCTTTTAGAGTTGCTTCCTAGTACCATGAATTTTTGGTGTTCATGTTAGAATTTCATTGATACAATATTGCTATATATTTCTTTAAAGTAAAATGGTTGTTTTCCTAATGACAAAGACCAGATAATCTTTTTATTTCATACTTTATTTTTCAATATATTAAAGAATATCCTACACATTAAAATATGGTCATTATGAGGGCTGGAGCACAGAGGTAAGGCATTTTCCTTGCACACAGCCAATCCAGGATGAACAGTGGTTCGAATACCGGCATACCAAATGGTCCCCCAAGCCTGCCAGGAGTGATTTCTGAGCACAAAGACAGGAGTAACCCCTGAGTGCCACCGGGTGTGACCAAAAAAAAAAAAAACCCAACCTAAACCCCCCCTAAAATATGGTCATTATGAGCTTATTTCTAAGTGAAACACTGATATGACTACTTAGCCATACTTTTTTTGTTTAGAAGATGAACATTTATTATTTTCAGCTAATTTACTATATTCAACTTATTTTACACTGACCTTCTAGTCTTTTTCTCTTTATTTAAATTTTTTTCAGCAAGTCAGTTTTTTGCTTGAATAAGTCTAACATTATATTAGACAATATCTAAGGTTTTTTATACATTTTTTTGCACAAGAGAGGGATACTTTCCCCCAAGGAGTTTATAGTTTATTGGGAATTGCACATAAAAAAAAAACCTTGAAAACAAATAAAAAGTTCTGGTGGACATCTGAAAACTACTCGTCTCCAAGAGCAGATATATGAATAAAAATGTGGTACATACACATACAGGGGCATTCATACACATATTACTAAAATATCAGATTATATACATGATAATTAAAGGAACAAAGTGAAGAAAAAAGATAATCCAAATGAAACAGACTTTGAAAACAGAATTGATGTTGCCAACAGCAGGGAGAGTGAGAAGTTCCAGTGATGAAGATATTGGCACTTTGGTGGTAAAATGTTACTACATTTACCCCAAAGTATGAATATCTACCATATTTTAAAGCCATACCTTGTAAAGTATGCAGTACTAAACACACAGTAACATAAAAAATAATTAAAATAAAGTAGATATATTGGTGAAGGATTCATAAAACAGGATGAGGAAAAGACTGCTGATGACATATATTTGTAGGCAGGCAAGATCATTTATAGACAAAATATTATGTTATTTGAGGCTGCTGTCAAGGTTAGCTGGGCTTAGCAACAAATGAACTCAAATGTTTTGATTCAACATTGTATAAATTTATATCTAACTCTGGTATTAGTAACTGGCAATTTTCTGCAGATAGAGAAACTTAATCCTCAGATCCCATGTCATTCCATATTGGGCATCTGTTGCACCCTATAATAGTTTGTCCACCTTCACATTGTTAACATTGCTTTGGGTTCATGCATATTCTTTAATCACTGGAAGTCAGTAGCATCTCCATCACCTTTTGTAACAAAAGTCTCTAAACTTTGTTAAGTATCCTTGAAGTATGAAGGAACCACAAAAGATTTCCAGCTCTCAGCCCTCTTTGTCTTTTTCACTTTTCAGATAAAAAAAAGTACAGATTTGTATATTCTTTTTCTTTTTAAAGTTACATCTAAAAATGGGAGGTACATCTTCTACCATGGTCTTATGGGTAGACCTCTGTAATGATCCCCAAGTATTTTAAGGGAGGATGGAAAATATGGCCTAATTATATACCAAGAAACAATTTTCTGGGTATGAAAGAAAAAAAATAATGGACTGATTGTGACGTTTTGCTACACATGTTAAGGAACTTAAATTGTAATTTCCCAAAATGTAATATTTAAGAAGGACTCATGAACACTTTCAGTCAAATTGTTAAACCTGGCAAAGAACTATTGGGTCATCCACTGCTTCTACTTTTTTCTTAATGTCACCTGTAGTCTGTTGAATATTACTGTTTTTAACAACTGTGTGTGTGTGTATGTATATGTGTGGGATGGGGTTAGAGATAAATGTCAAGATTTCACACATGCAAAAGTATCACTCTGTCACTGAGATACATTCCCAGATCTCGAACATCTTAAAAGAATTTCAAGAAAAACAGTATTAGTGGGGCCAGAGCAATATCACAGTGGTAGGTTGTTTGACTTGCCCGTAGCCGACCTGGGACAAACCCAGGTTTGATTTTCAGCATCTCATATGGTCCCCTGAGTTTGCCAGGAGAGATTTCTGAGTGCAGAGCCAGTAGTAACCTCTGATCACTGCCTGGTGTGACCCTAAAAAACAAACAAACAAACAGAAAAGAAAAACCGTATTAGCCTCCTGAGTTACAGAAAATTACAATGAAGAAAAATAAGTAGGCTTCACAAAAAAGATGCAAAAATTCTTTGGATATTTACCCAGTAGCTATTGCTTGCTATATGAAGGAGTTTTGTGTTTTAAAAGAGAACATTACAATTATTCCCCTTGGAAAAGGAAAAGTATAATACTCGCACAACTTTTAGAGTGTGTAAATTTTTTATTATGTTCGATATTATTGAAGGGAGGGACCACACTCAGCATTGTTCTGGGTTTACTCCTGACTCTGCGCTCAGAAATCACTCCTGGTGGGCTTGGGAGTCTATATGGATGTCAGCGATAGAAACCAGGCTTGCCATGTGCCAGGCAAGTGTCCTACCTGCTGTTCTATCACTTGTGCCCATTAGTTTGAAAATTTTAAGTCCTGTGGCAATCAATGATTAAAGTAGATCATTTCTAGAAAAAAAAGAGAGGAGAAAGAAGAGAAGAAAATAGGAGAGAGTGTCCTTGATGGTTTGTTTAATTATGAAAAAGTCAATCAAATATTTTTTCAATTTTCCTTTCTACATTCTTAATATCAATATAGGACAATGATGTTGGCTTGAAATTGAGTTAGCTAATACCTTTGTTCTGGCACTTGCAATAATTTCAGGAAGTCAGTTCCTTTGAGAGAAGAGATGTTGGCTAGTCCCCATTCTTCTGATGTAATTCCTGTGTTTTCTAATTAACTTATTTTGAACTAGTCTTTTATTTCAAGAAATTTCTGACTGGTTATATATAAGTATATCTTTAATACGCATTTGTGAAATACATGATAGGGCACACTATTAACGAAAAACTTGATATCTTTCTTGATGTTAAAGGCTTAAATTCTGGCTGAGATGGCTTCATTTTACATTTCCAAAGAAAGATTTCATAACACACATGTCCATATAATAATGTGCCAAACTTCTATTCCACTTTTAATTTGGTGTGTTCTCTTTGGCAAGTTGCTTTCTCTAGAAGACTACTTCCCAGATCTGCTCTTTCATCTGGAACTAAGATTCTTATTAACAAACTGCCACAGACCCACCATCGGAAAACATCCCTCTTTAGGGCGTAACTTGGCACTAGCAGACTCAAGTAGAGCAACAGGATGTGACAATTTAGGGCAAGAAAACAATGGTACATATTGTACACAATAGATTTTGACATGATAGAAATAGTTTGAAGGGGGAAGATGTAATAAGCATTTATTTTTTTAAGAGTGAACACTTATTTTCCTTTATACTGATGTTTAATTGAGGAAAGAAAGGCATTTTTTTTCTGTACTTTAAAATATAGTGATTTGTTAACACTTCAGTTTTTTTAATATGAAGAAAAGTATGGGAACCAGTTCGTCCATAATTGAAAAGTATAAATTGTATTGGGTTGGGTCATACCCATACACGGTGCATAGAGGGTTTGCCTTGCACATGGCTGATCCAGGTTTGATCCCGGAAACCCAGTATGGTCCTTTCAGCCTTCCAGGAGTGATCTCCGAGTTCAAATGCAGTTGTTAAATCTTGAGAACCACTAGGTATGAACCTCTACTCCAAATTTCTCTACTGGGTTAGCTTATCAGATTACTTATTAGTCAATAATATTGAAGACAAAAAAATCTTAAATGAAGGAAATATCAAAAGAAACCATATACCAATGACGGAAGCAAAGCACTATCAAAGTATTCAAGTAAGGTGATTATTTTAATACTTCTTATTCCCATAATACACGTTCCAAACTCATTTATTTCGAGACTGTACATTTGCCAAATTCTGTTTCTCCAGATTACTTTAGACAGTTTTTTGTAGCTTCCACATTTTTGTTATTTAAATTTTTTCTATACATTTTTTAATTAAGTTCTCAGGAAGTGTGCTTTCACTTCACTCCTTTATTTGTGTCTCCAATGTCAAACTTGTGTATCTGCTAGGAAACTGGTGCCCTTAAGTTCTACTTTCAAAGGTCTTCCATCAATTTATAGAATCAGAAGTTAAAACAACGCAAATCCTTAAGCAAGTTTTTTAAATCTACATTGTTTTCTTTTTTTTAACTTTCTTGACATTTTCATTTCCTTAAATTAAAAATAATTTCTTATATTTTGTAAATGAAATTCATGTAGTACCATCTTTTTAAAAATGATTGAAACCATTGTGATTTATAAAGTTTTTCATAGTTAGGTTTCAGACATGCAGTGTTTCAGGACCAATCCTACCACCAATGTCAACTTCCTCCACCAATATTCTCAGAATGCATCTCCTTACACCACCCCAAAAACCTCAGTCTGCCAGCATAACAGCTCCACTTTAAATTTTGGTTGATAAAATTTGGGTCACTTCTATGATTTCATTGTTGAATCTGGCTTAGAAATTTAGTTCTGTCCTTTCTTAACACCGATAAAAACCCAAGACCTCTTAGCCCTTGTCTCCTGTCATTTTATGTGTCTTTTGCCTCCTCCACTCAATTATTTTATTTCTCCTCACTTATTTTGGGGCTTACATTGTTCTCAACAGCCACCATTTAAGCCATTGCACTTATTCATTCTAAATACCATTCTAAATACTAAATGAATATAAGTGATATCATTCTGTATTTATCCTTCTTTTTATGGATTACTTTACTTACCATAATATCTTCCAGTTCTATCCATGTTGCAGCAAATTGCACAATTGCATCATTTCTTATAGCTATGTAGTATTCCATTGTAAATACATACCATATCTTCATGATACACTTGTCTGTTAAATACCGTCTTAACTTTTTAATATACCCATAATCATTGTATTTAATTTATTCCTTTAATCTTTTTTATTTTCCAAAACTTAGTCATTTATTCTTATTTTTCTATCTGCCCATTTAATTTTTATTGGTACCATTAGGCAGATGTAAATCATTTCAAAATAGATAATTAGTAATGATGTTATTTATATGATTTACTGGAGATTGTACTCTACACTGTCAACTATCTGATACAATCCTTTCACTACTGTGATTTCCAAATAAAAATGTAACTTTTCTAACCATATTCCAAATCTCATATTTACAGAATCTGTTTCTATAATCAATTATTTACAAAGACGTGCAAAGTTCTTTTTTACTTTATTTCTCCTGCCATTCTACAATAACTTTCTTTACTTTTTGGCCCACATTTTAAAAATTCTGAGGTACTGTTTGATAAGACTCTATATGTTTTTGGGGGTCTATTTTCTTACCCTTTCTATATCTGTATTATGACATAGCCCATCGCCAAAGTGCCAATATTTCACCAATAAAGCCCATTGCCCTTCCTTCTCCACTTTGAACTATCTCCCCTCTTCCTTTTTGATTAACTACATATGTGGTCACATATGTGGTCAGAGTCCAAGGTTTGTTTTGTTGGCTTTGTCTGTTCCCTTGTTTGCTCTATTATATCTTACATATATGCAAGATCACCCACTATTTGTTCTTGTTCTGACTTACTTTATTTAGCAATACATTACCCCTTCTGTTTGCATCAATGTTGTAAGCTACATATTTTACTCCTTTTGATTATGGTATATTGGGCCTTACACATGCTTAGCCCTCTACTACGGAAGCACATTTCCAGTCTTCCATGTTCTTGCAGAAGGCAAGGTCTCATCTTTTCTTATAGCTGAGTAGTATTCTATCTTTTTTCTTCACTCATCTATATATGGAAACTTGAATTACCATAGCTTGTCTATTGTAATAGAGCTGCAATGAGTAGAAATATACAGGAATCTATTAAAATTATGGTTTTCTTTTGTTCTTTGGACATATCCATACACATAGGATAGGAATTGCAGTGTCATATGGTAGATTTTTTTTTTATTTTTTCTATTTTTTAAGAATCTTTATCCTCTTTCCCATAAAGTCTTAACAATTTACATTCTCATTAATAGTGGTTGAGAATTTCTTTCTCTCCACATTTAAACCAGTGAGCATTATTGCTGGACTTTTGGGTATGTGTGTGTGAGATGACATCTCATGTTTTTAGTAGTATTTCTCAGGTAATAGTGATTCAGCTCTTTACATCAATTATTGATAGGATTGTTGTTTTGTTGAGTTTTGCAAAATCTTTATAAATATTGATTATTATCTTTAGATAAATAGTATGTGAATACATTTTTAATTCAATCATGTTTTATTATAATTATAGTTTCATTGTTTGTGGAATTTTTAAATGTACTACTACTTATTCAGCTTTGTTTTTGTTTTCCTTATCTCTAGAGCCAAATCTCCAAACATCATGAAAATAAATATCATTATTTTTTCTACATATTTTAAATGTATTTTATGATTTGGGTCTAATATTCATGTATTTAATCCATGAGTTGATTTTACTGTGTGATGTGAGACAAAATCCAGTTTCAATCTTTTGCATGTGACAGTTTTCCCAATATCATTTATTAAAGATACTTTTCTATTTTATGCTCTCTACTACTTTGCTATAAATGAATGCTCACATTTGTGAGGATTTAAATTTGGACTCTCAAGTCTGCTATATTGACCTGTGTGTCTGTTTTGCTTCAAATACTATATAATTTTGATTATTATAACTTTGTTACATACTTTGTAATATATAATCCTTGCATTATTTTTTATTTATCTTATGATTGCTTTGTATTCTCAGGGTTGCTCAATTTTGATTTTAATTTTGATTTATTTCCTTGAAGACTGACATGTGAATTTTGGTAGGGATTGTATTTATTGATAGCAAATTGATAGTGGGTGAATTTAACATTTTAGACAATACTAATTATTTTTTTAAAATACATTTTTATTTAAACACCATGGTTACAAGGTTGTTCATACTACAGTTTTTTTTCAGAGATAAAGTTGTTCAAAATTGAGTTACAGTCATACAATGTATAACACCCTTTACTAGTGTACATTTCCCATCACCAATGTCAACAGTTTTTCTCTCACCCTCAATGATGCCCTCTTTCCTCCAACCTACCATTTCCCACTGGCCTCTGATTCAATCATTTTACTTCACTCTCTTTCTCTCTCACTTTTTATCTCTCTTTATCTCCTCCCCCTCTTTTCTTTTATGACAATTTGGTTTGTACAATACTAATTCTTTCAACAAATTAGCATAAAATGTCTTTTCTTCCCCTTGGATCTTCTTTTATTTACTGTAACAGTTGTTTTTTGACATGCAAGCTATATAATTGTTTATTTCAGTTGATTCCTAGAAACTTGATTGTTTTCTATATGATTGTAAAATGGATTAAAAAATTCTTTGTCTTTTAGATCATTCTTGCATATGTAAATGAGATCATTTAACCAATTTTATAGCTTTTAATTAAATTATATTACTAAGTCTTTAAATTATTTTAATGCTTTTAATATTTTTCCTGAAAAAATTGTAAAATTAAGTCCTGAATAATTGTTATTTTTGTTTTGTTTGTTTGTTTGTTTTTGGGCCACACCCATTGATGCTCAGGGGTTACTCCTGGCCATGTGCTCAGTAGTCGCTCCATATGGGACAACTGGGGATTGAATCAAGGTCTGTCCTAAGCTAATTGCTTGCATGGCAGGGGCCTTATCTCTAGCATCAGTTCTCCGGCCCAACTGAATAATTGTTTTGCATAATAGCTCTAAATGCATCTTCCAGGCCCTGTGAATGTATTGTCATTGAGAGCTCCTTAGCTGACATAGTTCTTTTCTTCTTGCTATGGTGGAATAAAATCATACTTCCTAACTATTCTTAAGAGAAAAAATGATTCACCATTAAGTCAAGAAAATAAAATTTGAGTAAACTGGAGCCATTTGCATTCCTTGCTGATGTGAAGTTCTTGTCACAACTCTGCTTTGAAATACTGTATAAAACCATTGGGTATAGAATTTTATTTGGAATTGATGCCAATTTTGTACAGATATGCAGTGTTTAGATTAAGCAATTTTCTTACAATTTGTCCCAGCCACAATAAAATTTTATTGCTATAGTAACTATTTAAAATTCTTTAAGACATAAAAACAAAAATTCTTTGCTCTAGATGATTGTCTTCATTTGAAATGAAAACCATAGATGAGCTAATCATTGTCTTTCCAGAAAAATAAATGACAGATTATAATCAAGATTTTTTTTTTTTTGCTACCAGTTAGAATGAATTGTGGTTTTGTTAACTACCACACTGGTATTTAGAAATCTGCTAATCCAAAAATTGAAAAATATTTATACATACAGCCTCGGTTGCATTATTATTTTGCAGACAGGTGCTTGTGAAGAATAGTTAGAATTGAAAACAATCATGTTACTTCACCAGCTTTGTGCATACCAAATTTTATAATAGAGAAGAATTAGAGATATCACCTGAAAAGAAATAAATTTCTAAATAAAAATCACTTGGAAACTTAAATGTACTAGACATTTTGGTGAATGGGTTGGAATGTTTGCCTCAAACTGTCACTCTTGAACATGTACTTGTCCGAGTCAAGGTTGCTGATGTCAAAAGTTAGGAGTTCATATCCTGAGAGAGGTTTACAATAGAAGCTGAGGTGTATCTGATTCAGCCCTGAGGCAGAAAAACTGGACAAAGCAGTTTCTTTCCCTTTTCTCTTTAAAGAGTGTGTGATTTGTGCAACAGCTTTGGCTTGGCAAATAGGGAAGTGTCAGCACTAAATCAGTTTTACTCTAAGGGCACGGTGTGGCTGTGTTTCTCAACTCAGTGATACCCAAATCCAGGACCATTTTACTTCAAGTGGAATACACACACAGAACAAACATTCACAAGGTCAGGTATATGTGTTCTTTATTTTCCACTGCAAGAACCATTTTCCTTGTTTAGAAAGAGGCATAGAACAAAATTCTGCTGCGGAACAGTAAACTCCATAAAAAAAAATGTTCAAAGAACCACTCTTATTTTGAGATGTTATGCAACCAGTATTTGTGGAATAACAAAATAGGTGTGTGTGTGTGTGTGTGTGTGTGTGTGTGTGTGTGTGTGTGTGTCTGTGTGACAGCCTAGATTTTCCTTCCTGAGCACATGTTTGGCAGTCTATTTGTGGCATAGCCAGATTTTTATGGCATAAGGAAGTGAAGACTTGAAGCAAGAAACTGTATAATTCAAGCAATATTCCATGACTTTTCTTCAATTGCAGTATTGCAAGCAGCAGCAGGATTCGGCAATGAGTCATTTGAATTATGTCTTACTTTTTTGGGGGTTGAATAAATAGCTGTTAAATGATGTGCTCTCTCTTTCTCTTATATTATTATCATTATTATTGTTATTATTTTGTAGCTCAATGCTGCTTATTTTTGTATAAACAGATTCACTCCTTGTTACAGAACACTTGCATTGTCCAAATGCCTGTTTTGAAACTAGGAAGGTAGATTTTCTTTTCCACTATAATGCCATTAGAGGCAAATTTATAACCACAAATGGATGGGTCTTTTACTTGACCAGACTCAGTAAATACCTTTGGATTCCCTCCTTGTCTCTCTAATAAATGCTGTCCTAGTATTTCCTTTCAGGTTTTGCCACTTCATATCACTTACCTCATTTCCCTTTAGTTTTATGTAAATTCTGTGTGGATAATGGAATGAAATGGTTTCCATGGAGCTGAACAAATATAGGTCATAGTGTAAGAAACTCTTTCTCTCTTGAAGTACACAGGTGAATTTGCATATAATTTTAATTATTCAGTTTTATAAGTAGGACTAAAACCGTGAACAAAGTTGAGATCCTTGTGAGGTAGCCTTACTTTCCCCATAAAATATGCAAATGCAGATGCAAGAAGAACTAAAACTCCACAAAACTTTATAAATTAGCAGTGAAAAAAATTAAGTGAGAAATCCAACAATTTAAAAATGTATTTTCTTAATAACTGAGTATGTTTGGTGGGGTACATTTTTTTTAGCAGTTTAAAATCTCTAAATGTATTTTATTGTTTTATTTTAATTTAATTTAATTTTAATTAGTTTTAAATATTTCCCCCACTTTGTTATGATACATAGTTTCAGTGCTCATATTCTTGCTTACAGTGCTCTCCTCTGACCCTACACTTTGTGACGGTCACACATGCATGCTTTTTTTTCCACTGGCAATAATATACTTCATTTTTTTTGGAGGGGGAGCCTCAACGAGTGGTACTCATGGTTGGTTATTCCTGTATCTGCATTCAGGAATCACTTCTGGTGAGCTCAGAGACCATATGGAACTATGGGAAATAAATCTGGGCCAAGGTGCAAGGTAAGTACTTTACCACTATGCTATCAGTATTGTTCCTCACACACTTCACTGTGGTGCTGGAGATTAGGATCACAGTTGGCATATAAAGTGGTGTTGGAGATCAAACTCTTGATCTTATGCATGAAAAACATGTTCTCCACCATTGAACCACATTCTCTGAGCCCAGTGCTTTTATTTGGGGGAGGGAGTTGATGAAGTGGCCACACCTGGCTGTGCTCAACGGTTATTTATAGTTCTACACTCAGGAATCATTCCTAGCAGGCTTGGGGAACCACATGGGATGCCAGTGATGGGACCTGGTTCAGTCATGTAGAAGGCAAACTGCCTACCTGCTCTATTATCTCTCTGGCCTACCAATACATCTATTTTTAAACTTCACATATATCTAGCTACTCATTATTAGTTTATTCACTAATTTAATCATTTTATAATAAAATTAGTTTTGTATACAGACTCGAGTTGCGGTTTGATTCTACTTAGATTATCTTTCATTTGAGAATGCTAATAAGTCTTGCTAAGAATGACATTTCTTTCATGGGTAAAGATGGGTGATCTACTATCTACAAGGATGTGGTGATACAGAAGGTGATGTGAATATAAACTCTTCTATTTAGGTCTGCCATATTAAAATAATGTTATTTTAATTAATTATTATTATTACATATTATTAACACAGGACCTATTTAGGTCCTGTAGCAGCTTTGAGGATGCAACTTGTAGACCTTCAACTATAGGAAGTATGGCTAACCAAGGTAAAAGCTACTGTGATACAAAATCCATGTATGAATTGGCAATAAGAAAATCAAAAGGTTGATTTCAGTGAATGACTGCGAATATTAGGGATAATAAGGTAGTTTCATTCCTGAATGACAGAGATCTCACTGCTTCAGATCAAGGACATTGTGAGTTACTTGACAATGGTGAACCTTCCTAACACTGATGACAGTCTAGGACAGTCACATGCTTTTATCCTTTGTTTTTTATTTTACTGTGATCTGAGAACTTTTCTGGTCTTTTTCAGTTTCTTCATTGTGTTCTCTCATACATTCTTTTTTGTTTTTGTTTTTGTTTTTTGGGTCACACCCGGCAGCACTCAGGGGCTACTCCTGGCTCTACACTCAGAAATCGCCCCTGGCAGGCTCTGGGGACCATATGGGATGCCGGGATTCGAACCACAGACATTCTGAATGCAAGGCAAATGCCTTACCTCCTTGCTATCTCTCCGGCTCCTCTCATACATTCTTATATTTAAAATTTTTTTGATCTATATGTATGCTTCTTGGAGCATTCTCATTAATACATATTATATTCATTTATGACAGTTGTTTAAAAGATTTTGCTAGTTGTTGATTATGTCAAAATATTTCTCAGTGTATGATGCAAAGCCGAATTAATCATGTTTGTTAGTGTCAAAAGTGAAAGCATAATAATCCTGGGTGGTTTTACTCAAGACTAAATTGCTTGATTGGAACTTTATCCCTTAGATAGGTTGTATCATAAAAATTAATGATGGACAAAGTAAAATTAAAGGGCACCTTTTAAAATAACACCACTTAGAAATGTGACACCAGTGCATTTCTAGCCTCCTAATATAACTTTGCTCTGGTGTAAGTCCTCAGGCAAATATTTGAGAAGGAAATACACAATGAAGGATTTATAACATGGATTTAATTTAATCTAAAGTATCCTGTATTTTGATAATCATAGTTCTGTCATAGCTAGTAGAAGAGAAAGAGGCTTTATTAAGCACACTTTCCCCATATTTTGTGATCTTAGGTACTCTATATAAATCTTTGATTTTAAATTTAAGCAGCATTGCCACAGTAAGCTTTAGATGTGTCACTGAAAATCATTATGTTTTTAAGGTACATTAAGGTAAGTACTGAAAGTCCATTCCTGCTTTTCAACATTTATTTTCTCCTTTATTCTAATTAAGCCACTACATTTTCTCCCTTTCCTCTGTTAACTAGTAATTGTATTATAGACAAAAGCTTCTTTTATGTTTATTTATGTACCACATATGTGAAATAATGAAAATAGCTATTTTTATTCACCTGAATTGTTTTACTAAGCACAATATCCTATAGGTTTATTATACTTTTGAAAATGACAGTATTGAATTCTTTTTGTAGCTTAATAGTATTCCACTGTGTATATCCAACATCTTCTTTATCTACTTATAGATTAACAAGCATGGTAGTTTCTAGTTCTGGATTGCTTTACTCATCATCTCTCACCAAGACACATACACACACATATATAGGTGTGTGTGTATTGGAATTAGGAAATAATTTTATTTTTAATTTTTAAGAAAAAATGATAGAATATTACTCTCAAACATTGTTATACTCTGTTTTAATACTTATTTTAAAAAACTTTATAGAAGACTATAGGTATAATTTAATAATTTTCACACTCCCAAGCAGTGTAAGAGAGTCACATATATTATTATTGTAATTTTTTATAGACTAGGGTATTAAGAAAACCAAATTTTAGTGGCTTTTTCAGCTCCAGGAATAGACCTAAAACATGTATTTTCAATTTTCATTTGACTCTATATATAGTTCTTGTAAATGAGAAAACTGAAAAACGATATATTTTTTTATTTTGGGACCCATTGTCAGTGCCCAGGGCTTACTCCTATTTTTTCATTCAGGAATTACTTCTGGCGGGTTTGGGGGACCATATGGAATGTTGGGGATGTATCTTGGGTTGGGTGCATGCAAGGCAAGTGCCCTACTTGCTGTGCTATTGCTCTGGCCCCAAGAAAAACTATTTATTTATTTTTACTACTGGGGATTAAGTCTAGAGACTTACACATGCATGTTATGTGATATAACACTAATAAAAGAGAAATGGACAACATTAAATTAGTCTTGCCTGTAGTTATTGCCTAGTTATGAGTGCCTGTGGTCTTATTTGCTGCACAAGTAATTCTTGCAAATAAAACAAATGCTAATGTTTATGTACATAGTATGTTTTATACAGATCTTTTATAAGATTGTATACTAGGAGGTCAGTTTTGCAAAGAAACTGTTTAAATTAGAAAATTGAAATATGCACATGCTGTGATTTTAACTTTACCAGGCATTTCTGAATGTTACATTATTTGTGTACTATCCAAAAATGTTTTCTGGCATTTTCTAGTCTTTGAATATTCTCTGAAAGGCAGCAGTCCTTTATAAGTACTTTCACAGAAAATATTGGGAAAAAGTGAATTAAATACTCAGACAGAAAGTCAAAACCAATTTTTGATTAAAACTAGCCAAACTATTAACGATTTCAATAGAAAGAGCAAAATTGGAGCAAGTTATCAGATATTTTCTTCATTATAAAAGAAATTAATCTATTAAGATTGTAGCTCAAAAAACACGTCTTTCATCTTATTTCCTTCAAAACATGGCCTTAAGCACTGCTGGGGCTTCAGCACTGTCAGGAAGAATACTGAACTTTCCGGGCTACATAGCTGGACCAGAAGTAGCTCCTATTTTGGGTTCCTGAGAAATATTTGGTAGTTCCTCCTCCACACTAAAAGTAATTTGATTATAGAGAGTAATCTTTACTCTAATAATCAGTTCAGAATGTACTTTTCATTACATTTTTAACATTGCTAAATAAAGCCTTTTGGGGGGTGTCTATACCTAGCAATTGCTACTTCTAAGTCAATACTTGGGTATTTCTTCCTCTGGTGCACAGGAGACCATGCAGTGCCAGGATACAATCAAGAACTCTTAATTTAAATTTATTTAACACTCTCTCCAGTCTGAGGGATGCTTTTCCATATCTGGAATACTTTTTTTTTAATAAATATTTTTATTTTGACCAAAGTGGATTACAAATCATTCACAGTAAAATTTTAGGTATATAGTGACATTGAATCAGGGGCATTCCCATCACCAATGTTGTCCTCCCTCCTCCCACCAATTCCCAGCATGCATCCCATATCTTCCTCCTTTGCTATTTGTGATGGAACTAAGGTCAGTGTTATTTATTATTTAGGGTAATTAATGCTTTATTAGTTCAAATTTTTATTTTAAGAGGAACAACTTTTAAATGCTTAATATTTATGAAATATTAACAATTAAAAGAATGTGCCACTGGTATCTTTGAACTATTATTTTAAAATACTTATATCACAGATAATTTTAGTGATATTTAATTAAAAATGACTAATTCTATTAAAAATAATAAACTTATTATTACATGTCTAAAACAAAAGAACCTTGCAAGTTTAAAAGAAAAATCTTTATAAGATAAATGACTTGCGCTTTTTAATTAGTCATTTATTTTTATTTAAGAAGATTTGAAGTGATATAAAAATAGAGAATGCTGATTTGGGAGGCATTTAAAGACTTTCTAGTGATATTAATCTCAAGGATTAATATCATGAATCTGCAATGCTTAGACATAAATGAAAGATATCCTAGGAGGGGGCCAGTATCTGAGAAAGCTCAACATGAAGTCTAGGAGACAGGAGAAAAGTTGGAGGGTTAAGCCAAGTTCAATTACAGGGTGTCAGGACAGAAGACACCAGGAACAGAATGGCGTGAATACCAGAATTGGAATCCTGAAGACACATCAAAGTCAGGAAACATCAGAGGCAAATGAGGGGGCAGAAGTAGTGGATTTAAAAAGGAAACTAATTTCAGGGGTCAACATCTTCTGGAATCAAGATTGCTTTAAAATGGCTGAGCCTAGATCTTTGTGGTCCCCGAGGCAAGAGATCTTAAAGGAACAGTTTATAGTCAAGCTCTACCCACCTGCAGAGTTTCACGAATTAAAGATACACATTTGATAATTTACTTCCTTGATAACAGATCAATGTGAAATGATGGTAGCAAGAAATCTATTCGATTTTTTTCTTCTATTTCTTTGGATTATGTATGTGTAACTCCCACCTTTTCAATTCAAGAAGATTAGGGAGAGCAGGGAAATAGAGAAGAGAGGGAGCTAAAATCTGAGAATTCATCTTCCAGGGGAAGTTGAAGTTATTATTACTTTTCTTTTTCTAGAAGATTTATCTAAGTTCAATGAGGGAACTTTAATGCAAATTATTTGTAGCAAGTGGAAGTGTATAGAAAGAGAAAAACATGGGTAGACTGATTTTCATTTGGATGCCTGCTAGTCTGATTTTTGTGACTGTTTGAGATTGAGAAGAGAGTGAGAAATAGCAGACAGAAAGAAGAGAAGCAGAAAAGCCTATGCATAACCTGTTTGAGGTGGCACTAATATGCTTTTTACCTCTGGGTCTCTGATCTGATCCATTGACTGAGGACCCACTTTATCTAATGTCTAAATCAGGGGTCTCAAACTTAATTTACCTGGGGGCCGCAGGAGGCAAAGTCGGGGTGAGGCAGGGCCGCATAAGGGATTTCGCTTACCGAATATTCACAATAAAAAATCTCATTAATAAAAAAAATCGCAAAAAATCGCATTAAACATTTGCATACCCCGAACGGAACTGCTCGGAGAATGAGAATGTTTAATGCAATTTTTTTCTTACTAATGCGATTTTTTATTGCGATTATTCGGTAAGCGAATAATCGCGAATACTGTGATATTTGAAGGCCGGCCGCGGGCCACAAAATGTTGTAAGGAGGGCCGCAAACAGCCCGTAGGCCACGAGTTTGAGACCCCTGGTCTAAATGAACAGCTTTGCCTCATGAATTAAGGAGTAAACTTGCCTAGGAGGCTAGAAATTGAGCAAGGACTATTTCCTCTCTGATGTACATTAAAATGTACAACACATTCACCTGTGTCCAAGGGAGCATCTATTCTAAACACTAAAAAGGCAGCAAAATCATGTTCCTAGGTCATTATAATCCATGATATACTATTGACATTACTGGTGTTGCAGTGATATTGGCCTTTTCTATTTCTTCAAATGTATTACATTCTTTTTTCTTCTTTATTTCTGGTATATGCTGTTCCACTTGTCTCCACTTTTCCTCCTACTCAATGGCAGATGAATTCACTAATTCCTTCCAAGTTTTAGTTTGAATATTGCTTCTTTAGGGAAGTCTACCTTAAAGACCCTACCTTAAGACACTATTTCTTTATGTTAATCAAACCTTTTTAGAAATATCATTATTTACAATAGTATAGATATTACTGTTTTAGTTTTACAAAGCTACTGCACCACACCTATTAGATGAATGTCAATATTCTTCTATTATCACTAGATCTTTTCCTCAGTCATATGCCACCTCCAATCCCTTGCCGTGCTGTCATGCCCTGGCTGTCAGCTTTAGTTTTATTGCTTGTGTTTGTATGTATATTTTATTGAATATTGTTTCTTCTTTATTTTTTAATAATCAATAGATGAATAAAATCCTCTGCTATTTGTTTATCTCACTAACATTAGCATGAACTCACTTCATCTAAGTCAAAGAAAAATGCAAGATTTCATCTTTTTCTTTAGCTAAATAGTATTCCATTATGTACCTATATCAAAATTTCTTTATCTGCTCATATGCTATTGTGTAATTCGGTAGTCTTATGGCTATTATAAATATTATTATATAAATAATATTGCTTTTAATTAAAATTGTTAGTTGAGGTACCATGCCTATAATTGTGTTAATCTTTATGCTTTTGGTGGTTTTTTTGGGGGGGCCAAAGGGTACAATACTGAAATGCTCAGGACTTCTAACTTTGCACTAAGAGATCATTCCTGGCATGGCTCAGGAGACCATATGATGTGCCAGGGAATAGACAAAGGTTAGCTTTGTGCAAGACAAGTGCTTTACTAGCTGTACTATCTCTCTGGTTTAAATATTTTTGGAGTCTTAACACTTTGAAAGTACCCATACAATAAATAAGAGTTATAGCTATTTTATTCTAAACTGTCCTTTAGGACTTTCCACCACACGTGATGGGGTCTAATGTATATTCCTTGTCTCAAAAAATATATAAAGGACAGTAAAATAACTATTTGTGAAAAGAAAAATGAGAAAACTAGATTCATACTATGAATAACAATAAGTTGTGAGTTTACTTCATTTATTTCAGAAAATTAACCAATTAGAGACATTTACTCTGGTTTAATATAAAGTCTATTGCTTTATTTCTAGCATTTTACCTGAATGAAGTTACCATTCATTTGCATATTGAGTTTGATTGTTTTGCTTGGGAGCTTGACTCAGGGTTGGGAAAGCTGCTCTGCTTGTATCCAGGTAGGCCTTTCACAGAGATGGACTGATGCTCGTAGGAGCGTGGTCTAAAGAACAAGGCAACATTTACCTTAAAGAACTTCACTCCGCTGGGCCATATTCTGCTGAACTTCCAATGATTAAAGTAAATTCTTATTGTAAAGTGAAAAAGCCTGAAAAAAAAAAACCCAAAACCTTCATTTTCTGGCTGTTAGAGAGAGCTGCTATCGATTTGGAGGCAGATCTTTGGACATTTCATGTTTGCATGTCATCTACTCTAGGTCTCTATCAAGGTCTCTATCTTTTGGTACAGAGTGAACAAAAAAGGCAGGTATCAAGTCCTGTACTTCCTTAGTATCTATACTTCCCGCCTCCTAGGTCTCTATTAACTTTGGAAAGCCATGATTTCATCTAATGAAACAGTACTTAAACTGAACAACAAGTTTAAATATGAAGTTTTGTCATGAATAATTTTGGTATGTCACTTAATTTTAATTTTTCCTCTGAAAATTAATGATCACTGCTTATGTTCCCTAAGACCTTTTCAACCTTAGTATTTAGTAAATATTGATAATTATTCCCAGTAACTGTGGCTATAAAATAATAAATTAAATCACTTAATAATTATTATTTAGTAATTAAATGTATAAGAATAATTCTGTTTTATGTATTATATTGAAGGGGAAATGAGTAATAAATATATTGAAAAGAAAAAAATTTAGCTAGAAGCCAAATTAATCAATGAAGAAAATGTCTGAACACAAGTTTTTATTTTGTTAAGCCCAACCTTCCTGTTTAGGAAATTAAAGGAAACCTCAAGCACTTGAGTAAAATGATCCAAACAGTAAAGTCTCTGGCACATTGAGGAAAAGGGTGGGAGAACAAAATTACCTTTATAAAAATACTTAAGAGAGAAATTCTAGATGATCTTGACTTTGGTTAAAATCTTTTCAGGCGGGAAAGGTCATACAAATTTCTTCAATGTATCTGTGAATGAATCGATGTGTTGATGGTATTTCTATCACTCCTTGAGTGAACCTCATAAACTCTAGTCTTTACTTCCATATGATGAGTTGAAAGGGATAAGAGGGATTAAGGAAAAGTAAGGTTCCCATTTACTCTTTTGTAAACATTTCAAACCAAGTTTGCTTCCACCATGTACAAAGAGGCATTAGCGAGAGGTTTACTCTTTGAACGAGGAGATGCTGCATACTGCAGAAATCTGTGGCTGGGCTCTCAAGATGGCCTGCTTAAAGCCAAAGGTCCTGTTTCTCCTGAAATTCAAAGGTCTGGCTATAGGAGAGAAGCATGCAGGGAAGATTCTTCCACGAAAGGTCGGAGTTGGCTCATCATCTGAGACAGATACCATCACAGGGCAATAGGGGGTCTCAAGATCAGTGGGCTAAATTTTCTGCCTCTCTTTAGGGGCCTTCAAACTTACAAAAATTAATCCTTTTGATTGACTCTGTCTCCTAATCTTGAAGATAAATTCAGAACATTTACCAGTTCTCAGCACTGCTTACCAGGCCAAGTCTTAGCACCAAATTAGGAATTTTGTCATTAGTGACCTTTCCAATCTTCTCTTTTTACCTGCCCACTTGGTAGCTCAAAGTCCTCTTCCTCTTTCTCTGTGGAAATTTATGTCAACGTGTTTGGAATTGTTAAGGATTTAAAGAAATCAAATCGTCAATCTCTTCATTCTCAGACGAGAAAACTAAGGTCTGAAGAGTGTAGATTTTTCCCCTAAAAATAGGCTTAAAAAATCCTCAGTGATTTCATCATAGGGTGTCTAAGCTAGTTATATCTATATAGATATTCCAGGAATCATTAGTAATTGACTTCACATGTAGGCAGCAAAAATTTAATCTGATATGATCTATCATTTATAGATATTCGCGTGTTAATGCAAGTGTGACTCAATATAATTTTAATATCTAAATATATGAATCATCTATAATTAAAATGTTTTATTTAAAAAAATTAATCACATAGTTGACACAACTGATCATAATACATTTTTTTCAAGATGAGGGAAAGAAAAGTTATTAAAATATTAGAAAGAAAATGGAAAGAAAAACTAAAATATAAATGGAAGAGAATTCGGTAAAAGAAGAAAAAGTTCAGTAGCAAGTATATTTGTGGAAATTATTGTAAAGTCATAAAATATATTAAATATATCAAAATATATCAAATATATCAAAAATAGCAGAAGGAGTAATATTTTTAACTTAGTAAAATGCTTTTGGGATAGGGGTTATTTGTTACTATTTTAAAAAGGACTTAAATTCTGTTTACCCAAATTTGCTTCTTAAACATCTAAAAAGAAGATGTAAGAAAAAAAAAGTATGTGAGCCAAAAAATATGAAATGTTAGTGATTAGTGATTCAAGTCTTATGGAATATATAAGCAAGTGTCAAGGGGAATTGGAAGAATCAAGCTACTTGCTTCTAGGTAAATATGTAGGTACATCTTGAGGCTTACATCAAAATCTCAATGAATAGATTCAAAGTCTAGGGTTCACAATCCTAAAAAGCTGTAAATCTTACTCCAGACTGCTAGCACTATGACCTCAATGTTTTTGGGGGGCCAGGGGTGTGAGGGTGATATTCTTGCTTGATACAAAACTATCCAGAAGCTTCCACTTGTCAAATGAACACCAGCCTTTCTTTAGAAACACCCACGTAGTAAGTGTTTGGGGTAGACAACATCAATGAATATTTTTTCCAACAGAGAATTTATTAAATGTAAAACATATGGACTCATTCATAATAGAATTTCTGGAAAGGAAGCACAAGGAGTTATTATGTTTTCAACCTTTAAAATAAGTATCAATGTATATTTTTTCTGCATCTTTTTTTAAATTTTATTTTGATCATATTGGCTTACATATCTTTCACAGTAGTATTTTAGGTACATATTAACATTGAATCAGGAGAATACCCATCACCAAATTTGTCCTCCCCATCCCCATTCCCTTTCTGCAATGAAATATTTTATAAAAGCAGCACTTATAACCCAGGGAGATAGTACAATAGGTTGTACAGTACATTTACCTTGCATGCAGTCAACCCAAGTTAGATCCCCAGCTCCCAAATTGGCCATAGCTTTGGACTTTCTTTACTTCATCCTTGTTTCCAATGTAAAATTCTCACTACAGCCAAATTATTCTCCATAAATTTATTTAGTCAACTTTAAGGAGAGATATAAGAGGGTTTTAGTTCTGGAAAAATTGTTTATATTTTAAGTAAATAATAATTTTTGTTTGTTTTGGATCACATCTGACAATGCTCAGGCCTCACTACTGACTCAATACTCCTGGACTACTCATAGTGGGTTCTGGGGTCATTTGGGGGCTGGGGATCTAACTTGGGTGGACTGCATGCAAGGTTAATGTACTGTACAACCTACTGTACTATCTCCCTGGATTATAAGTGGTGCTTTTATAAATATATTTGTAAAGTAAATTTATAAATATGTCACTTAATATATTTGAGTGTTAAATTAAAAATAAATCAGTAAAATATATTTTGTTTTGTTTTTTTTTGGGACCACATTAAGATGCTTAGGTGTTTTTTGGTTTGTTTGTATGTGAGTGTGTGTGTGTGTGTGTGTGTGTGTGTGTGTGTGTGTGTGTGTGTGTGTGCCCAGAAGTGACATCTGATGGTACTTGGAACAGAGCTGGAGATTGATTTATCTTTATAAGGAACAATTCTAACTGGATACAAAATACAAGGCAGGTCTTTTAATCCCTGTTTTATCTCTGGTCTCATGAAATAGTAACCATTGTATATCTTCTATATCTCATCCTGTATGCCAAATATATTGTTTACCTTAATGTGTGCATAACAACATTCATTATAAAAATCAGAATAATGACCTTAAAATAATGAGAAAGAAAATAATTTAACTCTAAAAACATTGACCATCAGTAGTATCGGTGGTTATAATTGAATTTAATTTTTAATAGTGCTTTTCTTGAAAATCAGCTTACAAGCTGTTGCTTAACATTTTGTCTTAATTGAGAACCGGGATCTTCAGGCTTTTTGCCATTGTTCATCTTACTCTTTGTGCTTTTACCTCTTTCCCACACACTGTGTTTAAAGTTGTAATTTTACAGTAGAAGTTTTCTCTATTTGCAATGCCCACATTTTTCATTCCATCCTTTGAGCAATCCGGTACCTTTTCCAGCCATGTTTAGTAAAGTAACATTTCTTTTTATGATTAGGTAACATTGAAAAGACAATATTTTATTGAAAATATATTTAAAGATTTATCATGTACCTAAAAGACACATGCATACAATGTGAACCATTTTATTATTTTTCTTAAATCTGTCAAATAAGGATCATGTGGCTTTCTGCTTTAGGTTCGTAACTGTAAATATGAATTCATCTCTTTTTATTTTTAATTTGTGTTACAGGGATTTTTCTTTCCTTGAAATTATCTTTCTGTTTTTATTCTGTGTATTTTAGTTGTGGGATGGCCATGCTAGGGCTTCTGATAGATACTATGGATTAGCTGCTCATATGAGATTTTTTTTTTTTTTTTTTTTTTTGGTTTTGGGCCATACTCGGTGATGCCCAGGCTATGTGTCAGAAATTGCTCCTGGCTTAGTGGATCATATGGGACGCCAGGAGAATAGAACTGCGGTCTGTTCTAGGTCAGCCTAGTGCAAGGCAAATGCCCTACTGCTATCCACTGCTCCTGCCTTTCATATGAGATTTTTATGAATTCTGTTGAGAGCATGAAAGAAAATATTGTGTATGCCTTTTTTTGAGAACAACAGAAAGTTAGTTTTCTCTACTGCAGTTATTTAAAGTGATAATCTGTGGAAAGATTTAAAACCTGGGATTTCCAAGGATTGAATTCTATTACCTATGTTCAGAAAACTTTTTATGGGACATTGAAGTTAATGAAACTTCATTAACTACTGTTAATGAAACCAGTGACCTAATTTTTTTCTTTAACTCAAAAACAATGGTCATGTTAGATAGTCATTTAGATGATTGTACCATGACTTACACTTAGAGCCATGGCTTCAAATTTCTGCTGTTTTTGTATTTGTGTCTGTGCCACATTCATCACCCCTATCTTATGTATGTGTTTGTGTGTATTTCTGCTGCTACTTTTATTTTTTTTTACAGAAATGATTCCTAGTGATGTAGGTCTAATGATTTGGTGCTTGGCTATGCAACATGGTACTCACATGGTTTTGACATACCAGGGTGAATCCAGGTAGTATTCAAGGGCCATGCAATGTCAGGGAATATATTCAGGACCTCATGCATGCTAGTCATGTGCTTTCATAATTTAATATTTTACTTCTTTCTTATATTTAGCTTCTGTATTATATATATATATATATTAGAGTGGCTGAAGTCTTTCTTTATAGGGAAGAAATATGTAATCTAAATAATTAGATTTTATTGGCATAGTTGCCTACTCTAGAGTTCAAAGCATATGATGTTTGTAAATAGTCAATCAAAAGCATAGTTATGCTACAAAGTGAAAAGATATTCTAGATTTGTGAGATATTATAATTTGGGATGGGAAAATCTTGTACAGAGTAGACTATGATCAATGAATGGTCCAAGAGAAGTGAGGTATAGCATTGAGTACCTGGGATCTGACTACAGACTGTTGTGGTAATTCAGTTTTTATTGCTTAATATACATGTGATTCTGGAAAAATTATATAATCTCAAGTAGCCTACTTCCTTATCTGAGAAATTGCAGTTATGAGATTTTCCTAATCAAAGGTAAAATCATAATAACTTATATTAAAATATAGTGGACACAGTGTTTGTGTCCACAACAAGCTTATAACTCAATAAATCTTGACTATTACAAACTTCCATGGGACTAAAGGAAGATGAAATACATGTATCATTGGAGGAGTTAAAATCTATATAGGGGGATATAATTTAAGGCTACCTAGAGGTAACATTAATTTCACATACTGGTAAGTTATACAGGTTTTACATGTCTGCTCAGTCTGTTTTTCAGCAACAAAATATGTACTTACAACAGCAATTAAAGCAACTTAAAGTACCACTGTAATATATAATAAAGTACTTCTGTAAGGAAACATAGTTGCTACAGATAATTTAAGAGGTTATGATTTTATGAATATTTTAAGAAGTAAAACATCAGTAAGGTGTGTTGCTCTTATTTTTAAATATAGATGGCAGAATTCTAAAACAGTGGCATAGAAGAACTGAAAAATATCTCTTAATAGAAAAGACATCTTTCACTGTATAAAAGATGTACTTTAAGAATTTGATTACTAAATAAATAAAATTTGGTAGAATTTAAAAATAGAAAGCTTTATGATTTTAAGTTTGCTTAAATTAAACTACAGATGTTGGCTTTATTTGTCAACATAAAAACAATAACCAGGTTGAAAAAATGGGAGAACAGGGGCCGGAGAGATAGCATGGAGGTAAGGCGTTTGCCTCTCATGCAGGAGGTCATCGGTTCGAATCCCGGCGTCCCATATATGGTCCTCCCGTGCCTGCCAGGAGCAATTTCTGAGCCTGGAGCCAGGAATAACCCCTGAGCACTGCCGGGTGTGACCCAAAAACCACAAAAAAAAAAAAAAAAAAAAAAAAAAAAAAAAGAAAAAATGGGAGAACAGACCATTTTTAGATGTTAATAAGCATATTTTTCTTAAAGTTTGCCCATGGAGAAGCCTAAAAGGGAAGCCTGACAGTTCAGAGGACTCTGTCACAACAAAAAATTACTAGTGATAGAAGACACTATGAGAAGTGGGTTTGTTTTCCATTGTGGCTGAAGTGAACGAACTCACCTTCCTCAGATATTAATGGAGGCTTTCAATCTTGCTGGCACTGCTACTTTATCATTCATATGACTAAACAGACAATCAATTTAGTGGCAATGTATGGGAATGAAGGGAAGAAACAAATAAGCTATGAATGATGAGAATAGAAAAATCAAAACCCTCTTCCTTATTCTTTCTTAATGGCTAATACCAACAGGGACAAGACCAGTAAAAAGAGGTTAATGAATTGCAAAGATCCTTTAGAAAGTGATTGACTGGTATTGAAGCACAGTCAAATCAGTCATAAATATTTACTTTTATTAGCAACAGTGGGTTGCCTGTTATTTTCAATTGATTTTTAAAGCTGGTAAAAATCTACCACTGTGACTATTATCAAATGTTCCCAATTTTGTCAATATTTCCCTGCTCTAAACATTTTCAGAAAACACACAATCTCTGAAACACTTATTTTTAAATGTATTTTTTCAGCACGGTTTCAAAATGATTACAAATGACAAGTTAAAGTGAGCTTCCCTATGTAATTAAGAACAATTATAATCTTTTCATTTTGACATTTGTTCAAATGGGTAGAATGGCAGCAATTGAGGGATTAATGTTCTTTGATAATTTATATCCCACTAACATTGACTTGCTAACCTGCAGTTGGGTTATTTGTTTTACCAAGTGAGAATGTGCCATAACAGAAATCTCTCTTTTAAAAAAAGATTTCCAGTTAGCATAGCAGCCACTGGAAGGACTATGAGAGCTAACAGAGCTACATTGTTCAGTTTTTTTTTAGCAGTGTGCAATATTGTTTTTTATGTCATTGAATGAAATGTTGCTTTATTTTGTCAAATCTTAGCAAACATAAAGATGTTTTCTGGAAACTTGCAGCTTAGGCCATCAAAAAGGTTAAAATTACTTTTAGCAAAGTATTTTTAACATTAATATCAAATAATTCAACTCAAAAGAACAAAAGGAATTTCCTACAGATAACAACAAAGAGTTAATATTTCCCAGGGCAGACAAGTTTCCAATTCAATTAGTTTTAATGAACCTTCTGCTCACTGGTTACTGAACTAGAAAGAACAGCAATAAATGCCCAGAGGAAAGAGAGAGAGGATATTAAAGAAGGGTTAGTGTATAGTATATAAATTTCTAAGTTGACTAAAAGAGTAGCCTGGATGTACTTTTGGGAGCCAAAGACACAGAATCAGACCTGTCTTCTGAGTTTAATGTACAGAGAGAGCAAATCTCTGCCAGTATTCTGTGTGATGAAACAAACACATTGGTCTGTATCCCAGTGGTAATAAAGTAGATTGTAGAATAGATGACACAATAAAATAGTTACTTGAAAGAGCTGGTGTACTCCATAAAGAAATGTAAAATAAATTACCTATAATCAGTGAATCAGATGTTAGTTTATATTTATAAATTTTTGCATCTTCTGTGTGTACAAATATGTATTGATTTTCAGTAACTATCCCCAAAATATTTAGATAAGCTTTTTGAAAAAGTTTGTACATTACAAAAACTCACAAGGGAACTATATATATAAAATTATATTTTTATAAATGTATAAAAGCTTCCATTCACATGCAATTTTCTTTTTAAGATGCAGAGAATGAATTTTGCCCTCAGAATTTACTAGATTTTATATTTTTATTTGATTCTGGTCATCACCTTAAACCTTTACTATAGAACTTCAAACTTGTATTTCCAAGATAAAACTATCATTCTATGGTTAAACATTAATATACATTAATATATGGTTATGCATTACTATACTCATCAATATAATTGTATAAATATACAAATTCAATTTAGTTAAATATTTAAAATAAATAATAAAGTCCACCAAGAATCTCCATATTAATTATTGTCTCAAATAAATATTGTCAACGTATATTCCATTTCTGGAACTTCTGAAAAAAAAAAAAAAGGTAATTCCTAGTCACTCTCATTATATTGACCTGTCTTTTTATTCTTACTCACAACTTAATTTATGTTAATGTTTAGAAATATTTAGTTTCTGGATGTTTAATGTGAAAAATTCTATATGCTTGGTAGTTAGATAAAAGAATACATACTTTGTATTACACAAGAATCCTCCTAATCCTCGAGGTAGCCAGTTCTTTCCACCGGGCCCCATGCAAGTGTTAAAAAAAAGCACAAATATTTCTAAAGGTAGCCTGCAGTTTTCATCTTTCAGTCAGTTTCATAAGGATCGTATTTGAGAACATGGCTGCAAATTTGATCAGCAGCCACAGTATTTCAGCCTTGCTTATTTTCCCTTGCAGATGCATCTTTTTGATTAAGTTTGGGGATGGCTGCGTTGTCAGTGAACATTTGGACTTGAAAATGCAGCACCTGGATTGGTTTGCGCAAAGAAAAAAAGTTTTCAATTTCATAATCACACATAGAATCTATATATTCTATTGTTTAGTTGAAACAATGCTATTTTTATTTTAATAGCTGTGATAAAAATTCTTATTATTCAACATCTTTTTATTTATTCTTAGTATTGTGTACTTGAGAGAAAATATCCACATAATAAAAGATAATTGTTTTAAATAGATAGAAATAAATAATATTAGGGATTAAATTAAAATATTCAGCATTAATTTCTAGCAGAAAGTCTTGTCTTGCAATGGTTTCTTTCCTGACCAAAAAGAAATTTATTATAAATAATCTGGTAATACACAAGTGATATCACTTGTTAAAAATAGAATATAATATATCTAGCTTCTTTGGAAGCATAAATATTCATGTTTCTCAAAGGATGCTATTTTCAGGGTTGAAGTTTAAAAATTCATTTCCAATTTGGACAAATGTTTACATTGTCTTAAATTCATCTGAGATTCTTGTTGTCAACCTTTGGGTGGATTTTTAGGCTTTCTGTAAGAAAAAAGTCTAGGAATATAAAATTCATATTTGCACTCTTGGTAGCAGTTCAGGAAATGAAACTTTAGAGAAAGGGCAAATTCCTTATCAAATGAAAACTAGAATATGAAGGATGATTATGAACATATCAATGGAAAAACAGCCCTACAAATAGGCCTAAGTTTAATGTGGTCGAATTAGAAACATATTAATGAATGATAAAACAAAAGCAAAGGAGCTCCTCCCATAGAACAATAGAGATACATCAGTAGGCAGAGGTAGGCACAAAAAGGAACAGTATTTTAGTCTGAGGCATTTAATTGCAAAATGAGAACACAATGTATAAAAACACTAAAGACCTCCAATACCTGCTTTTCTTAAATAGCAAAAGAAACTCTAGAACTTTGCCTCAAAGGTATTACAAGAACTTTGTCAAGTTGCACACGAGAAAATAGAGCCCACAGCCATATAGTAAGCAAAAAAATTCTGTTTGAGTATTGACATGACAGTTTTTGAAAGTTCAAGCAGAAAACCAATTATAATGAGCACTGGAAAGCCTGGAGCCCTGCTGTTCAATAAATAAAAAGTACAACAAACTATTTTCCAAAAAGGTTCTAGAGAGTTTCTTCTTGTCCCACTACTTACAATCTGATTACATAAATAGTCTCTATTTGCTGTTGAATTGCCAGGCAGCTGTATTAAAGTACAAATCAAATCAAGTCAGGATTAGAAAGTAAAAGAGCATGGTTTAAAGTAATCTATCCCCCAGGAACTGTGCTCAGATTCATCAAACAGAGCTTAAAGTACAGTATATCTTATACCCTTGTGTTTCCATGCTGCATTGCTGCAAAACCAGTTATTATTTTTGATATCCGAAGAATGTTGCTTGTTGCTGAAGAAGGCTCACTTACTTATTTAAAAGTACTATTCATATGTGCCACTTATTTATTTCTTCTTTTGGTTAAGATTCATGAGCAGGACATAAGTGCTAGAGACTAGTAAGCTTTTTATTGATCATATCCTACCTACCTCTGCTGTGAATTGTCAGGAATATTTTTATAGCTAGAAGAATGAGCAATTTATTCTGGATATCAGATGATACACAGTTGTGATGATATTAAAGAAAAGCTAGAAGCCTTTAGACACTATTGGCTAACAGAGTATTATGCACACCTGTCCTTGCAAATACTGTGCCATCTTTTATTACTAAAGGAGAAGACAATTTAATCATTATGGTCTGTAACTGTTTTTAATAGAAGACTCTATATGTAATTGGCAACATGCTTACTCTAAATATATATTTTTATATTTATAATTTGCCAAATTAAAATAGAATGGATAAAATTCAATAATTATGTGCATTTATGCCAATAAACATTTCTTCTTTCATTATCTTATAAGAAAATCTATTAATTCTATAAATACTAACTTAGATTTAATCACAATTCTTATATTTATGTAGTAGTTAAATATATATTCAGAAATGTTACATTGGCTTCAGTTATCATATTTTACACTTGTATCTAAAGGGCATACATGTAGCCTGTGAAGATAGCTAGATATTGATTTAAAGTGATAAATATATATTTTATGTGTAACATGGAGGAGAAAACAGGCAAAACTGTTACCTTTGTGACCTGAATAGCTTCCAGAAAATGGCTAATGTATGCTTTAACCAGGCAGTCCAATGATCATTTTTCTTCCTACATCACTAAGCCAGAAAGAAAGAGACTATTGGTGCCATTAGTTAACATTTCTCATGTAAGGAGCTCTACTTTGCAAACTATGCCACATTAAAACAAGCATTCAGTGTCATCACTGTGCTCCAGAATGTTTGAGTGCTGGCACCTCTCCATTGCAGTCTGAGACTTTTCAACCCAATTTAAAATTTAGTTCTCTGTACTTTGCTCGTCTGATCATTACCACTGACACAGTTCACCTGTAGCACAATGGAGCCAGGTGACTTAGGCAGCAATGGGAAGTGACCTGCGTTCGTGCAAGACACTTGGCACTTTCTCTTTACAGGGACAGAGATTTCTGTCTGAATTGTTAAATATTTTTAAGTGGGAAGGCTTAATAACCTTCCCTTCATCATCCTCTTCCAGATTTATTATGAAAAGGTCAAAATTGAAATCTTCTATTTATAGCTCCTCTGAACCACATATTGTGGATAAGAATTTTGCTAATGTACCAAAAAGATGATTGCAGAGCAAGATCCCCCTACAGTAGTAGTGGGGTAAATAGGGGTGCTCATGGAGATGTCTGCATGCTATTGGGTAAGATGTTGCTTTTAAGAAACTGCCAAACAAGTATGGCTCTATGTTTGAAACAAACAATTTTTGAAAATCTCTTAATGAAATATTGATTTTATCAAGCGCATCAAACTAAAGGCAAATGTACCATGGTGTCATGATTAAAAAATAACAAAATATTACAGGTAAACTAAGATAAATGAGTTAAGTGCTCAGTTTGCAGTACAAATTGAAACCATATATCACAACCTTTCATTATATTACATTACTGCTACAGTATAGAATATGTAAGTTGATTGAATGGTAATATCAAATTAGTAGGGAAGTTTTCCTTTCTTTCGTTGATGGTAGAATTTGGAGGAAAACATAAATTCCATAAATAAATTTTGTAAAAAATATTTTTGTAAGTGAATATGACTGATAATCAGAAAGATTGTGGCACCCTGAAATTGCCCTTCCCAGATCTCACATGAAGAAATGAAGGGATCTGTATTAATTTTAAACCTCCCTTTGATTGGGTGAACCTGTCTCCGTTTTGTATGACATTGTTGCCACAGGTCATTGCCTGGTGCGGTGTACCATGAAACAAACAAATAGAAAAAGGCACCTTCTGGCACTTTAAGTCTCACTGCCATCTGACTACTACCCTAGTGGTTCAGAATGATGAAAAGAGGAGGGTGGGAGAAATCCTCCTATGGTTAGATTGGGAAAAATGAGCACGATGATCACATGTGCTGGGAAGGGCAGGAGAGACAGCAGAAGTCATCTCAGAACTCAAGAGAAAAGGAGAAGACAAGGGGTCACAATTATATTCTAGTATCACACTCCCTTTCAGAGAAATCTGATATATTCAGTTTGTTCTTGTATGGTGCTTAGGGAAGTTCTAATTAAGGGAAGAAAGAATTTTGACACATGTGAAGCAGAGATCAATATTTAGCACTATAATCAGCAATTCCTGATGGCTTGACAGTGTCACTATACACATTGTAACTATCCATTATTTTCTCAGAGAGGAGAGCTAGGCAGAGGCTAACAGGCTTAAGGGAAGCTATCATGAATCACATAAAGCAGTGTCTCATTCGCTTCTATTTGTCTTGTTTTTCATCTTCATTCATCCTTATAAAGAAGGCTGTACTGCCACCAGCCTTGAAACGCCACTCTACCTCTGAAAGGCAATAACAAAAGCAAAACCTGTTTCTGAAAATGTCCACCATATAAAGACCTATAGCTGCTTTCCAGATGGGTGTGGGGAAGGGTGAAGGGGTGGATGTTCAACTTCTGAAAATATACTGGACTCCATTCACATTTAACCTAAAAGGCTTCTATTGGCACCAGAAAAATATTAATTTAAAAACATTTTGGGAGTTTATATTTATAAGTAACTTGCAGTTGAGAATATATTGATATCTTTTATCATCCAGATTAAACAGTGTCTGGTCTATAATTAAAAAAATTCTAATCATTACCAAGATGAGCCAAATTCTATATCAAATTTTGTTTGGGGCTATTGAGATGGACCATCATGAAATATCAGAATAGCTAGTTACTTTTCATTTTCTAGATGTAAGTGAGCGAGTCACATGTTCTAATTTTTTTATGCAAGCGATTAGTGAAATTCTAAATATTTCTTAGTGTTTCCAAGTGATAAAAAGTTAGTTTATGAGGCATCTCCACTATTCAGATTTTGGCTAAGAAACAGACATCAAGCTTTGCTAGATATAATTTTGATGTCAGCTTTGTAAGATGCAGACATGGTTTTTCTCGATTACAAACATTACAAACACTTAATGCAAATTCAAAAAAATTCTACTTTTAAACTATTATGCATTTTATTTTATTTTAAATTCATTGATTTCTACTGCCACTTTAATTATGAAAGGGGATTCACTTTTTAATATTGAAAACTGTAACAGGCCTAGTTTGCTTTTAAAATTGTTTTAAAAAAGTGATTTCAAGCTTTATTTTCTTACACAGGATTTTGATGGGAATACATGTATCTGGATAACTTAAAGAAATAAACACCCTGTAAAATGTGATGGAATAATTTGACTCTAATTTACATACAGAACATTATTTCCAACATTTTCCATAACATTTGCAGGCATGCAGCATGCATTGTATGACTGTAGGTGGAAGTGGAAGACCTGGTGTCTTGCATTTCAAACTGTCAGCTGATTCTCACTGCTCTATTCCTGTTTAAGTGAGATGCTGACACAAGCTCACACACTGACTATCCCAAGTAGCACTAATTAAGGCCTGTCCAACTGTGCTTTCTGTTGAGCAGTTTGCTCTAGTGGGTGACAGGAAACAGCCTGAGCTCTGTCTGAGGAATGACATAACAAAGAAGGTTTCAGAAAAAGAACACAGATCTAGTGGGCTGGATAAAAAGACCTAAGAGCAATCTAACTTGCCTATTTGTTTCTATGAATATATAATGCTATATTAAGAAAACTTGCTAAGTCACTATTTATTGCCAGTTTATTAGAGCCCTTCTTGCTAGTTTAGTAATTATGTGGAAAGAATATGAATTAATAGGGAACTTGGGGACTGAGCCATCCCCTTATTCCAAAGGTTATCAATAAATCTTTTTTTTTTTTAATGGTGGTCAAATGTTGTCATTATGGTGTAATGGTATTACTTGTAATTCACAAAATTTAGCTTAAAAAGCAGACTTGAAGGGAATGGGTCTCTAGGGTATAACTGTGAAATTTAATTTATTAGTAATCAGGTTGATTAAGAAAGTATAATAAAAATGATAAAAAAAGAAAATAAAAAAGATCCAAACTCAATTTTTCACAATTAAGTAGAACAACCTTGATTTTGAACTTGCTTATCTACTTTTGCTTTCTGTAAAACTCTAATGAATTTGAACCTGAAATTTAATATTTCTTCCCCCACTCCTTCTGAAAATAAAGTTAAGGCCTTAAGAAAAATTGTAAGGGGCCGGGCGGTGGCGCTGGAGGTAAGGTGCCTGCCTTGCCTGCGCTAACCTAGGACGGACCGCGGTTCGATCCCCGGCGCCCCATATGGTCCGCCAAGAAGCCAGGAGCAACTTCTGAGCGCATAGCCAGGAGCAACTTCTGAGCGTCATAGGGTGTGGCCCAAAAACCAAAAAAAAAAAAAAAAAAGAAAAATTGTAAAAATAACTCAAGTAAGACATTGAGAAAATGAACAAATTGTTCTCTAGATTATTTTGTCCTGGCTTGGACATATGCTAGGAAAGCATGGATAGATGGTTAAGCTGAAAAGGAGGAGCAAAGTGTGTTTTTGGTGTGTTACTAGGTATTCTAATGAGAACATCATCACCAGCTTCATCTTCTACTGGAAGACATGGCACTTAGAGACAAAACTGAATGCAGAGTCAATTTCTTGACAGGACTAAGCGATAACGCCTCCTGGCTGCTGCCCTGTGCTTGAGAAATTGGCTGGCCCACTACTGTCCTTTTACAATGGTTTCATTTAATTGTAATCCAAAGATCAAAGGTCTGTAACTCTTTAACCAAATTCCAATGTCTGCCAAATTCAATAGCTGTCATTCTTATAGAAAAAGGCAGTGTAATATGTGTGTCCTGATCTAATTTTATAGAAAAAGACACAATTTACATACTGTTTATTTAGTTAAGTCCCTAAAATCAATACCTTTGTCTGTACCTCTTTTGTTTAAAATACATCATGACATGGCAAACGACTATATAAATGAATTTTTCTAAACCACACACATTGTTAATGTTTCTCTATTGCACACTCAAAAAGAAATAGTTGAAATCAGAGCATTTATAGATCAACCTAAATGTATTTTAATATTGGATTACTAAAGAATGTTAAATTTTACATTTCTAAAATTATAAATTTCTTTTGAAAAGGTCAGTCATTTTCTTGAGCTACATTTATAAACAGGAAGACATATTTCAACCATTGAAATAAAAAGAAAAGTGATTGTGTTCACTATTAAGAGAAAATCACTCTAAAAATGTGTTTTGTAACAAATGAAAACCCAAGCAACAGTAAGCTCCTGCCAACATTACAGGATGGTATAAAAGTGTTCTTAAGGAAGAAAAACCCATGTAGGGTTGATGAGAAACAAATCCATTAAAATATTTATAGATCCACAGTTCATTACAAGGAGAGGGGAAATACATGATTTTGCTTTTTGCATTGCAAACACAGACATCTCTACTGATATTTCTTTGTACATAGTAAAGTTTCTTTGAAATGTGAAGCAAATGGCTATCTTTAGAACGTTTTTTTTTCAACTCTGAGTAGCTATTTGTGTGTTAATTTTGCATTTTTAATGACATGTGGCTTTTATATTTTGATTAGCTCTTTAGAATAATTTCCTTCCTTCATTGTCACTTTTAAGTAACCATAATTAGTAATATTAAGCAGGATGGATCTAACTGACACATACACCATGGTTAGGTGGTGATGACCACGTGACAACGAATATTTAAACATATTTAAACATCTGTGTATAAAAGCCTACATTTTCATACTGTAAGTAAAATTTGATGATTTTCTGCCTCAAACAATTTAGAATTTTCTGTTCCCATTTCACTTCATCAGACCTAGTGGGCCAATACTTTTATGTATGCTTTATTTTTCCTAAAATATTGAATATAGTTTGCTGTAAACAGAATTTTTATAAATATTTCTCTATGCTAAAATTTTGTTTTTTGGGGGGCCACACCTGGTGATGCTCAGGGGTTACTCCTGGATATGTGCTCAGAAATTGATCCTGGCTTGGAGAAACATAAGGGACGCTGGGAGATCAAACGGCGATCGGTCTTAGGCTAGCATCGGCAAGGCATCTGCCTTACCACTCTGCACCACCATTCCAGGCCCTCTCTATACTAAAATTTTAATAAATATTTTAAGATTTCAAATCTGAAATATAAATATTCTATACACAAGGACAAATATTAAACATGTGTCTCATCATTCTCATGCAATGAAGATTATAATTTTTTACAAAGGCAAATCAATCAATAGGTTTTAAAATCAGAACTTTTGAAGTTTTTGTTTATATTTTTGAGTTATAAATAGCAGTGCATTGTACTTAATCTTATTGAAATATATTTGCTACTTTTTCTTAAAGTTCATTTAGCTCAAAATGTGTACTATTACTGTGTAATATGTGTACTCCTATGGTGCAGTTTTCCTTCCTTTTGGTGCTTTTAGTTCAAAGATCAAGGACTTATAAGTATCTTTACCAAGATGGTAATAGGTATTTAAGTTCATAATATAACTTTAAGCATTATGTGAATTAGTCTTACCACATCTATACTCAGACTCTACTTTTCATCCTCTAATAAGAATAATCCCTTATGAGCTTTAATGTTTCAAGCAATACAATTTTTCTTGGGAATTTAGGAATGTTAAGTAATTTTCCTTAATTGCAAGATACTTGTAAGTGCCTATCATTGTCATAACTCATTAATGAACATCTACTTGCCGTTTTATCTTCCTACCTCTCCAACACATATAGAATACATACTATATGCTCTCTACTGTAATAATACATGCTATTAAAAAAAGGTTACTATATCAGTCTTAGTTTTTAGGAATTTTTGCCCCAGCAAAGAAGACAATTGAATCAAAGATGACTAAATTGAAACAGCATTTTCAACCCCATATAAAACTGTTTCTACATATTTGTTTTAAAATTCTTTATCTTTTGTTAGACTGAAATATAAAACTTGCCTGGAATCCTTTTCCCTTTTTTCTTTTATTGAATCGGAAATGTTGATAAAAATGTGGAAAGAAGGGGGATGGGATGGGGTGGAGCAAAACTCCACCCCCCATTCATTCTCAAGCTACAGAGACAAGAGCTGGGCCTGGAGGAGCCACACGCCAGGAGTTGGTCCCTTGCATTGGTATGTGGTGGGCACTGGGCTGGACAGCTAGCCAAAGAACTCCCGGACAGCTAGCCAAATCAGATTTATCTCAACCTTTTACAAAAGCACGCAGGCGCAAATGTGCCCGCGCGACATATACCCTTTTTAACATAGTCAAAAAAATTCTAATTCTTGACTATTTGTAGGTAAGGAAATGGAATATCCTATGTATGGAGGATAGCACTCAAATAGATCTCTGAAGTCAGTGTCTAAGTAAACGTTACTTTCTACACAGTTGTCCTTTCTGACTACCAAGCCTTAGTCTTAAACATTTTATCTATATAGCCTTTCCATACCCAGAGACCTTTCTACACCCCCCCCCATATCCCAACCTGGATTTGTTATCTCCCTCTTATTTAACCCTGTTTACCCTCAGTTTTTAACTCTTTAGGCACCAAGACCGACCTCCTTCCCAATAGACCACCATCCAGCTCCTCAATGAACGACACCCTCTTGATCCCTCATCTTGTGTCTCAGCAAGAAACCACAACCAATAAGCCTCCTGACTCAAGCTTGTGATCCCTCTCACCCCCTTCAAATCGTGGACGGTTGCATAATACTGGATTCAGCTGCAGCAAAACCCCCAGCTCAAGGACACTATAGGACTCTGAATTGCCGCAAATCATATCTTAAACTCGACCAAAGTCTGTGATATGAAAAAGTATCTTGGCTTTTGCTCCCCACAAGAATATCTCAGAAGACCTAATTGGGAGGCCTATATTGCCTATGTTAGCTTAATACTTTTATAATAATGTATCTTAAGATATGTATTCCTAAACATACAGATAGCCTCCCCAATCTCTTTCTTTTTTGAAATATCTTTTTCCCCTTTTTTCACAATTTCCTTTTTTTTATATATCTCAATCTTATCTATATATTCTATTTTTTATATATACATATTTTCTCTACCTTTACCAGTTTTGGTGCTGCTTGGTCAAAAACCAAGAAAACGTCTTGCCTGGGATAAAAGCTCAGACCACACCACAGATACTGTACGATGTGTAGCCTGTCATCCTTACCTGGAATAGCACGAGCAATACAAAAGGATACCGTACGTTTTTGTATAGGCACAGTAAATAAGGGGAAATCATGGACTCAGACACAAGATCTTATCTTCTAGAATAAGAACTCACACTTTTTATACAAGGGTGCCTCCCATCCTGGACATATGTCATGTGAATACAACTCAGTCTCCACGAGATTGGACAGTGTTAGTTCATTCTCAAATTCCAGATCCCAGATGTAGAACTGAAACAAACCCATGCAACAACACCAGGAACTAAGCTGCATTGGGAGATATACTTGTGCCAGTGTTAATATGACAACGAAGACAGCGAGGAAATGATAACTTGACCTAAGACCAGGAGGTCCTATCAACTGTGACTGAACAAAACGTACCTTGAGACCATTAAGGAAAACCCTACCCTAGGCTATAGCCCAGGTCTTTTACAAAAATCAAGACTTCTTAGTACAGAGGCCCAATTCTGACAACAGAGACTGAGCAGAACCATTGGAACCATAATTTCCTAGACTTTAGCTTAGGGAGCGAGCAAAAACATGGAGCACATGATACAGAAAACTGAACACACCAACAATGGTGGAACAGTACCTCTAGAACCTTAAAGACTCTATCCTAGGCCCTGTCCTAGGCCCTGCGCAAATATCAAGATTGCTTTCTATAGTGACCTTATTTTTTCATCCACAACAGAGAAGAAAGGTTCCTGACACCACAAAAAAAAAATGGTGGGGTAACACAAACCCTGCCACTGCACCACTTTTTCTGGTGTTGTTTTGTTTTATTTTTTGTTTGTTTTTTGATATTATTTTCCTTTTCCTTTTTCTTCCACTTTTTTCTTTCTTTTCCACTTTTGTGGATATTATTCGGTGATTTTTTTTAGTAGTTGATACTAATTTTTTTCTCCTCTTTTCCTTAACCTTTTTAACTCCAACAGAGTAGCATAATTTGAATCATTCAGCCTCATAAATTGAGGGGAGAAAAGAATGATACCAGGACCAGTCATATGAACATGTAGTGTAAATAAAAAAATGACCAGACTGAAACACCAAACAGAATAGATACCCAACCTATAACAAACTGTAAGGCAGAGACCATTTGCACTAGGATTCTTGGGGATAAAGGAGGGAGATGTGGGAGACATGCTGGGAACAAGAGTGGAGGGAGGATAACATTGGTGGTGGGAATGCCTTCATTCATTTGTCACTATATATTGTAAATAATTCTGTGTAATGAATTTCAGTTACAATAAAAAATAATAAAAAATGTGGAAAGAAGTTTGATGGCTGTTAATTCAAGCTTGCTAGCTGATTTCAGAAAATTAATTAATTCATAATAAATAAGTTAAGTAGATAAAGTTGCTTTTGAACAACACAACAGTTTCTGTTGACTCAAGTCTTAGAAGAAAAATGATCAAAATATTGGATAGGTAGAGCATTATTAGTTTTCTTCCATTATATAATTCATTTTTGAATTCCATTGAAATGACTTCCATATAAATAATTTTTTCTTGGGTTCTCAATCTTAACTTCTTTAAGGAGTTTCAGTATTTCATCACTGTGATGCCCTCATGATGTACAGGTAAGTAATTTTAAAAAGAAAGGACATATCATATCTCGAAGCCCCTATGAAATAGTTTTTAGGTAATATGTGACCCCTTTTTCTTTCCTACTCAACAACTAACTTCTGTTCCCAGGAACTAACTTGTGCTGTAAAGTCCAGCTGGGGACCTACATTCCCTTTTCTCTTCCTCTTCCTCTTCCTCCTCCTCTACCTTCTCCTCTTCTCCCTCCTCTTACTTTTCCTATTCTCCTTCTTTCTCATTCTCTTCTTTCTCCTCTTCCTCCTCATCACCTTCTTTTTCTTCTTTCTCTCCTCTTCCTCCTCCTCCTCCTCCTCCTCCTCCTTCTCCTTTCTTTTTGTTTAAAGAAAACAAAAAGTTCAAGTTTGGTCTTTCTAATCAAATATGTTGTCCAAGTAGTTGTCCAACTATATGAGAAATTGACAAAACTGTCACTGAGTTATGTACAGAAACCATGTGCTAGGATTCCATTGCTTTTGATATACAGATGTTTTGTTTAGAACATTTTGGTAGGCGATATGTCAGAATGCAAAACAAAATAAATTAGATCTTGTCTGCTAGGTTTTAAAGTCTAATGAGTGATAAAATTATTTCCAGAAAAGGCAGATTATGAAAATCAGATTATGTCATTTTATAGTATCAACAAAATCTCACAATACTCTGTATAAATCTTATGACTCATAAGAAGTTCTACTTCTCAGCCCCCTGGAACATGAACAGCACTTGTCTTCTTCAACATCACATGGTAATTGAGCTCATGCCTCCTACACTCAATGCAATGTTTCATTCACTAGATCAAATAGCCTTTTCTTTTGTGATCTAGTATCCTCCCTCTCCTTTTCTCCTCCCTCCTCCTTCTCTTTCTTCTTCTCCCCTTCTGGGATCCATGTTCCTTTTATTAGACATGTTTGCTCAGTTTCTTACATTTCTTCAAAGCTTAATTGGTGAATTAGCTCTTACTGCTTATTCTGGGACCAATCCATCAGATGATTTGAGAGCAGTTCTTTTCATTCCCAATAGGTAATAAGAATGATAGAAGTAATATCACTTAAACTACTTTTTTTCTTCGGAAATTAATTCCCATTTTAATTTTGCATGATATAGACTATTTTGTTCATTACTTTGATATAATGCTATCATTATTTGGTGCTTGACTTAATGTTTAAAATGGGCAGTAGCACATTAGGAAATTGAATTCATTGATATAACTGGAAATAAAGTTTTCTGATATATTTAATAACTCAAAAAAGAGGACTATGTTAAGTTAGAAGACATTTTTTCTGAGGCCTGAAGAAAAGCAAGTATAAACCTATGTGTCATAACTTGCTTGATCCATTGACAGGTGGTTTCAAGAAAAATCTTGAGACTTTGCTGAATATAAACTCATTTTCAAGCTGGAAAAATATTTTAATCTATAGCTTAGATGGTGACTGAGAGTAATTACTATATTATTGTATGTGTTATGTCACCTTAAATGGAGGAAAGAAAAGAAGATATCAAGAAAAAAGAGGAGTGATGGGGAAAGAGAGGAGAAATATAGAAAAGAAGGAGAATGGAAAGAAAGAAGGGTGTATATTTACAGGCATTACTTTATACAAAGTGAACATTATTATATTAAGTATACAGTAGACTTTATATTTTAAGTAGTCTGCCCCAGATTAAACATGCAGTTTATGCTTAACTGAGTTATTCATGCAGGTTTCTTTGCATTTAGCTTTATGCACCTTTTATCATTAAGATTTTTGAAAATATGTTTTGAGAAATCTGATAATGAAGTAAGCCTGAGAATGATTTAACACTCAATATAAAGGACCGCGGTTTCAGAAAAACTTCAGAATTTTAAAATTTATTTTATTTAAACAATATGCATCACATCATTGAATAGTTGACCATAAGACATTTGTTTCCAGATAAGTGAGAGAAAAATTGTTTAAAATAATAGAAAGAAAAATAAAGAGAAAGGAAGAGAAGAAAGAAAAAAAGAGAAGTACAGTGACAAGTAAGTTTGTGAAAATTATTGTATCTCCAATGAGGTCATTAAATCATTGATGGAAACCCTTGTTGCTAGCTAATCATTCTTTAATTTTATTTGTTTCCAAATATTAATTGGCCTTAGCTAATTGCAGGATTTTAAAATATTTGGATTTAGGAAAAAGTTTAATTTCTATGCTGGCTAATAATAAAATTTGAGCAGCAACAACAATGCATCAGTAGTAGGAGAAAATATAAAAGGAAGAATGATATCAAATTTAGACGTTTGGGGTGTCCCCTGCTTTATGCAAATGCATTCATTTAAGTTATTGCCCCTGTTTCTAGATCTTTATTTTTCCAAACTCATAAATGAAGAAATGCTATATTTTAAATAATATTTTCTTGTTTGTTTTAGGATATTCTCTGTGTAAGTGGAAGAAGGAGGTGAATTAAGCTATGTGGAAATCTAGATATATAGGAAGATGGACTAATGGCACATATGACAAGTTGAAGAGAGACTATTATTTTTCAATTATTTATATAATGCGTTGGTAATGCCTGTTATGCTATGTTTTACTCTTGGCTTAGATATAACTTTTCCCAAGAAGCATTTCTTGATTCTGCTTTGTATACATCTTTATAATGCCAGGTAATTATTTCTGTTCGATTGAATATATATTTGCCTTTTTCTCCTCTTAGTATCAACTGTTTTGGTAGCACCCTCCTTGTTGTTAGTGCTGCATAAATAATTGTTTGAAAAAATGGGGGAATAAATATTAAATGCTATACTTTTATGCCCATTTGCTTATATTGTTTTGGAAAATAGCTCCATAGTTCCTAATTATGAAAAGGGAGATCTAATCAAGCCTTTAGAAGAAAATATTTTATATTCTTCTAAGTAAGTGGCAAGACTTTTATAACTTGAATGTTATTAGTTAAGATTCGATCAGAAAAATTAAAAACACTTCATGTTTCAAACTAGAAGGTTTTAAATTCAAGAGCTTAATATCAGATACAAGATCTGGAAATGCAGTAACCATTGTGAAAAGCTGTTGCTAGATTTTAGGAAATTAGAGATTGGAGGAATCTTGGGTATCTACAATAGAGTTATTTCCCTTTAGCATGAAAGAGGATGAAATATAGGAGAAATTCTGGAAGCCTACTGAATTTCTCATGTCTGTATATTGCTACTGCAAAAACAATAGTCGCCTGAATTCACTTAAATCTTCCAAATTAAACGTGCATGCCCCTTACAACAATAGCCCTGTATTTGGTGACTCAAAATAACGCATTTTATTCTATGAAAGTTTTGGAGGCTAGAGTCTGAAATATTTTTGGTGTGTGTGTGTGTTTGTGTGTGTGTGTGTGTGTGTGTTGTTTTCAAGTGGTTTTGAAGAGATCCTAGTGCCCCACATGTAGTTTAAAGTTCAATGTAAGAACCTGAGAATGTGATACTACTCAAAGTACTCAGGCCTGGTGGTGCTGGGTGTTACTAATTCTCTCAACTTCCAGTGACTCCTGGGCTGCACCTGCGATGCTTATGGGCCATATGCTGCTGAGTATTAACCATGAGTCACTGGCCCTAAAATCTCTTGGCCTTGAAATGGATTTTATGTAGAGTCAATGTTGTGAGTAGAACCATACTTGCTTCAGAAATTATAGGGATAAATCTTTTTTCTTTGCCAATATCTGGAGAATATATTTATTCTATATGACATTATAGTTTTTGTACTTCTTTTTTAATGTTATATTGCCATCTCCTTGGATTACCAGTCTTCTCTGTCACTCATAAGGACACATATAATTATGTGTATGGGTTAATTTCTGAATTAGTTTTTTTAATAAAATATATAAGTAGTCTTAATAAAATCTGTGAAGACCTTGTTGCCTTACAAAACAGCATTTAGGGGCCGGGCGGTGGCGCTGGAGGTAAGGTTCCTGCCTTGCCTGCGCTAACCTAGGACGGACCGCGGTTCGATCCCCCGGCGTCCCATATGGTCACCCAAGAAGCCAGGAGCAACTTCTGAGCACATAGCCAGGAGTAACCCCTGAGCGTCACAGGGTTTGGCCCAAAAACCAAAAAAAAAAAAAAAAAAAAAAAACAGCATTTATAGTTTCCCAGGGTTAAGATTTAGGATTATGTGAGGGAGGTGGAGGTAGGGAGGAAAAGTAATATTCATTAGCACAAGGAAGAACATACAAGAAAATAAAAGCTAATGATGCTTTTAAAATAATCAATTTTCAACATATAAATTTATTAAAATTTGTCAAAGAGTTAGAAATATCTTTGGACATAAATAGAATAAAATAAAATAAAAATAAAAATCTTTGGACATAAATAGGAAGTTATTTTTTGCCATAATTTTCATCAGTTGTATCACTTCTAGAATCCCACAGAAGTGTCTTTTTTTTGGTAACTAATGTTAAACATCTTGTGCCACCAAAGGCATATATAAGAAAAAATAATAGTAACAGAGTAAAAAAATAACCCAAAGAATGGGGAAAAACTTGCAATTATATTTAGAATAAGGAATTATTATGTAGAATATAGTGAGAACTTCTAAACTTCACCAACAAGACTCCAAACTACATTTTAAAAATAGCAAAGAATTTTAGTTTGTTTCTCTAAAGAAGAAACACAAATGACTAAGAACATAAAAATAACATCATTGATTATTAAGGAAATAATTATTTTCCTAAACAAAAAATTAAGCAAGTTATCGATCAACTAACAAAATCATGTAATGATTATAGATGGGTGAAAGTATAAATAAAATGTGTTATTTATACATATCGTAGAATATTATCATGGAAGGAAAGGAAATTTTAACAAAGGTCTGAAGTCAATAAATACTGACAGGTATGTGGTAAGAAAGGAATTATCAGTTTGCCTTCCATGTGGCTGGGTTCAACAGACCTGGGTTTGATAACCAGCATCCCATATGGTCCCCTGTGCCTGCCAGGAGCGATTTTTGAGCACAGAGCCAGGAGTAACCCCTGAGCACTGTTGGGTATGGCCCCAAAACAAAACAAAACAAAACAAAAACAAACAGAAAAGGAATTATCATTTATTGTGAGTGGAACTAGAACCTAGAAATGGTTGGAAACTTCTTTAAAACATTTTGAATAGAATTTCTATGTGGCATATTAATTAATTATTGGAAATTTACCTGAAGAATACAAAAATATTATTTTGTAAGCATATATGCATCAGAATATTATTTATAATACTCAAGATCTGAAAACTCAACTGTTGAACAACAGAAGAGTGGTAAATTAATTGTTTTATAGATGCACAATGGAATACTATTTAGCTATCAGAAAAAATGGAACTATGCAGGTTGTTGCAACATGAATACAACTGGGGAGTATCATGCTTTGTGAGATTACTTAAAAAGTAAGAGATTCATACTGATGATCTCAGTTATAGGTGAAGCATAATGAAACAAAGAAAAGGATAAGATAATGTACAATGCAAACGAACCCTTGGGCTGATAAACAGAATTTGGATCTGAAGAAGTTAAGTGGAGTGGAGTGTGAACAGAGAAGATGGGACAGTAGTGAAGGCTTAGAACACTGGCAGAAAGATTGGCAGTAGCAGTGCAGCAGGCATAAAACAGTGATTTCAGTATGATTGTATACTATGATACCTCAATAAAAATATCAATTAAAAACAGTCTGTCACAGGAAGATAAATACTGAGAGTCAAGGATGTCACTTAGTAATAAGTCATTTGTTTCACATGCATAAATCTCTGAGTTTAATTCTCAGCATCATGCACTCACAAACACACACACAAATATTGGATAATTATTCTTTTGTGTGTGTGTGTGTGTGTGTGTGTGTGTGTGTGGTTTTTGGGTCACACCCGGCAGTGCTCAGGGGTTATTCCTGGCTCCATGCTCAGAAATTGCTCCTGGCAGGCATGGGAGACCATATGAGATGCCGGGATTTGAACTAATGACCTTCTGCATGAAAGGCAAATCCTTACCTCCATGCTATCTCTCCGGCCCCTGGATAATTATTCTTAAAGTAAGCAGAATCAGAGAAACAGAATAGAATTGTGGTTACCTTGACTTTGGAAGGAAAAAAAAAAAATGGCAGTTCTATAGAACATCATGCGAAATGTTTCAGTTCTCCAAGGTAAAAGAGAACTGGAAATGAATAATGATGATAGTAAGACAGCATTATGGGCATAAATAATGCCACCGAATTGGATATGTAAACATGGTTAATGTGGAAAATATTTATTGAGTGCATTTAATCATAAAAAGTTCAATTAAAAATATCAACTGAAGGAGAAATCCTTCCTAGGCATCCAAAAACCACAGAGGCTCGGCTGGGACCAGAACACTCCACATGCCAGGATTTCGTGGGCTTTTGACTGGTATGATGGGGGCTCTGGGCAGGACAGCTAGCCATAGGACCCTGGGCTGACCACTTTGTCCAGGAGTGCATGATTCCCCCCACACCAGGCGGGTCTTCAGGGCCACGCCTGGTTAATCGGGCCTTGGGGGGAGGGGGTGAGAGATTCCTCCCTAGGCATCCAAAAACTGCAGGGGCTTGGCTGGGACCAGAACACTCCGAATGCCAGGATTTCTTGGTGTGTTTGCCTGGTATGTTGGGGGCTCTGGGCAGGACAGCTGGCCATAGGACCCCTGGGCTGACCACTTAGTCCAGGGGAACAAGATTCCCCCACACCAGGCGGGTCTTCAGGGCCACGCCTGGTTAATCGGGCCCTGGGGGGAGGGGGTGAGAAATCCTTCCTAGGAATCCAAAAACCACAGAGGCTCGGCTGGGACCAGAACACTCCACATGCCAGGATTACGTGGGCTTTTGACTGGTATGATGGGGGCTCTGGGCAGGACAGCTAGCCATAGGACCCTGGGCTGACCACTTTGTCCAGGAGAGCATGATTCCCCCCACACCAGGCGGGTCTTCAGGGCCACGCCTGGTTAATCGGGCCTTGGGGGGAGGGGGTGAGAGATTCCTCCCTAGGCATCCAAAAACTGCAGGGGCTTGGCTGGGCCCAGAACACTCCGAATGCCAGGATTTCTTGGTGTGTTTGCCTGGTATGTTGGGGGCTCTGGGCAGGACAGCTGGCCATAGGACCCCTGGGCTGACCACTTAGTCCAGGGGAACAAGATTCCCCCACACCAGGCGGGTATTCAGGGCCACGCCTGGTTAATCGGGCCCTGGGGGGAGGGGGTGAGAAATCCTTCCTAGGCATCCAAAAACCACAGAGGCTCGGCTGGGGCCAGAACACTCCACATGCCAGGATTTCGTGGGCTTTTGACTGGTATGATGGGGGCTCTGGGCAGGACAGCTAGCCATAGGACCCTGGGCTGACCACTTTGTCCAGGAGAGCATGATTCACCCCACACCAGGCGGGTCTTCAGGGCCACGCCTGGTTAATCGGGCCTTGGGGGGAGGGGGTGAGAGATTCCTCCCTAGGCATCCAAAAACTGCAGGGGCTTGGCTGGGCCCAGAACACTCCGAATGCCAGGATTTCTTGGTGTGTTTGCCTGGTATGTTGGGGGCTCTGGGCAGGACAGCTGGCCATAGGACCCCTGGGCTGACCACTTAGTCCAGGGGAACAAGATTCCCCCAACACCAGGCGGGTCTTCAGGGCCACGCCTGGTTAATCGGGCCCTGGGGGGAGGGGGTGAGAAATCCTTCCTAGGCATCCAAAAACCACAGAGGCTCGGCTGGGACCAGAACACTCCACATGCCAGGATTTCGTGGGCTTTTGACTGGTATGATGGGGGCTCTGGGCAGGACAGCTAGCCATAGGACCCTGGGCTGACCACTTTGTCCAGGAGAGCATGATTCCCCCCACACCAGGCGGGTCTTCAGGGCCACGCCTGGTTAATCGGGCCTTGGGGGGAGGGGGTGAGAGATTCCTCCCTAGGCATCCAAAAAACTGCAGGGGCTTGGCTGGGCCCAGAACACTCCGAATGCCAGGATTCTTGGTGTGTTTGCCTGGTATGTTGGGGGCTCTGGGCAGGACAGCTGGCCATAGGACCCCTGGGCTGACCACTTAGTCCAGGGGAACAAGATTCCCCCACACCAGGCGGGTCTTCAGGGCCACGCCTGGTTAATCGGGCCCTGGGGGGAGGGGGTGAGAAATCCTTCCTAGGCATCCAAAAACCACAGAGGCTCGGCTGGGACCAGAAAACTCCACATGCCAGGATTTCGTGGGCTTTTGACTGGTATGATGGGGGCTCTGGGCAGGACAGCTAGCCATAGGACCCTGGGCTGACCACTTTGTCCAGGAGAGCATGATTCCCCCCACACCAGGCGGGTCTTCAGGGCCACGCCTGGTTAATCGGGCCTTGGGGGGAGGGGGTGAGAGATTCCTCCCTAGGCATCCAAAAACTGCAGGGGCTTGGCTGGGCCCAGAACACTCCGAATGCCAGGATTTCTTGGTGTGTTTGCCTGGTATGTTGGGGGCTCTGGGCAGGACAGCTGGCCATAGGACCCCTGGGCTGACCACTTAGTCCAGGGGAACAAGATTCCCCCACACCAGGCGGGTCTTCAGGGCCACGCCTGGTTAATCGGGCCCTGGGGGGAGGGGGTGAGAAATCCTTCCTAGGCATCCAAAAACCACAGAGGCTCGGCTGGGACCAGAACACTCCACATGCCAGGATTTCGTGGGCTTTTGACTGGTATGATGGGGGCTCTGGGCCGGACAGCTAGCCATAGGACCCTTGGGCTGACCACTTAGTCCAGGAGAGCATGATTCCCCCCCACACCAGGCGGGTCTTCAGGGCCACGCCTGGTTAATCGGGCCTTGGGGGGAGGGGGTGAGAGATTCCTCCCTAGGCATCCAAAAACTGCAGGGGCTTGGCTGGGCCCAGAACACTCCGAATGCCAGGATTTCTTGGTGTGTTTGCCTGGTATGTTGGGGGCTCTGGGCAGGACAGCTGGCCATAGGACCCCTGGGCTGACCACTTAGTCCAGGGGAACAAGATTCCCCCACACCAGGCGGGTCTTCAGGGCCACGCCTGGTTAATCGGGCCCTGGGGGGAGGGGGTGAGAAATCCTTCCTAGGCATCCAAAAACCACAGAGGCTCGGCTGGGACCAGAACACTCCACATGCCAGGATTTCGTGGGCTTTTGACTGGTATGATGGGGGCTCTGGGCAGGACAGCTAGCCATAGGACCCTGGGCTGACCACTTTGTCCAGGAGAGCATGATTCCCCCCCCACCAGGCGGGTCTTCAGGGCCACGCCTGGTTAATGGGGCCTTGGGGGGAGGGGGTGAGAGATTCCTCCCTAGGCATCAAAAAACTGCAGGGGCTTGGCTGGGCCCGAACACTCCGAATGCCAGGATTTCTTGGTGTGTTTGCCTGGTATGTTGGGGGCTCTGGGCAGGACAGCTGGCCATAGGACCCCTGGGCTGACCACTTAGTCCAGGGGAACAAGATTCCCCCACACCAGGCGGGTCTTCAGGGCCACGCCTGGTTAATCGGGCCCTGGGGGGAGGGGGTGAGAAATCCTTCCTAGGAATCCAAAAACCACAGAGGCTCGGCTGGGACCAGAACACTCCACATGCCAGGATTTCGTGGGCTTTTTGACTGGTATGATGGGGGCTCTGGGCAGGACAGCTAGCCATAGGACCCTGGGCTGACCACTTTGTCCAGGAGAGCATGATTCCCCCCACACCAGGCGGGTCTTCAGGGCCACGCCTGGTTAATCGGGCCTTGGGGGGAGGGGGTGAGAGATTCCTCCCTAGGCATCCAAAAACTGCAGGGGCTTGGCTGGGCCCAGAACACTCCGAATGCCAGGATTTCTTGGTGTGTTTGCCTGGTATGTTGGGGGCTCTGGGCAGGACAGCTGGCCATAGGACCCCTGGGCTGACCACTTAGTCCAGGGGAACAAGATTCCCCCACACCAGGCGGGTCTTCAGGGCCACGCCTGGTTAATCGGGCCCTGGGGGGAGGGGGTGAGAAATCCTTCCTAGGCATCCAAAAACCACAGAGGCTCGGCTGGGACCAGAACACTCCACATGCCAGGATTTCGTGGGCTTTTGACTGGTATGATGGGGGCTCTGGGCAGGACAGCTAGCCATAGGACCCTGGGCTGACCACTTTGTCCAGGAGAGCATGATTCCCCCCACACCAGGCGGGTCTTCAGGGCCACGCCTGGTTAATCGGGCCTTGGGGGGAGGGGGTGAGAGATTCCTCCCTAGGCATCCAAAAAACTGCAGGGGCTTGGCTGGGCCCAGAACACTCCGAATGCCAGGATTTCTTGGTGTGTTTGCCTGGTATGTTGGGGGCTCTGGGCAGGACAGCTGGCCATAGGACCCCTGGGCTGACCACTTAGTCCAGGGGAACAAGATTCCCCCACACCAGGCGGGTCTTCAGGGCCACGCCTGGTTAATCGGGCCCTGGGGGGAGGGGGTGAGAAATCCTTCCTAGGCATCCAAAAACCACAGAGGCTCGGCTGGGACCAGAACACTCCACATGCCAGGATTTCGTGGGCTTTTGACTGGTATGATGGGGGCTCTGGGCAGGACAGCTAGCCATAGGACCCTGGGCTGACCACTTTGTCCAGGAGAGCATGATTCCCCCCACACCAGGCGGGTCTTCAGGGCCACGCCTGGTTAATCGGGCCTTGGGGGGAGGGGGTGAGAGATTCCTCCCTAGGCATCCAAAACTACAGAACCGCGCGGGGGCTTACGCCCCCGCGCGTACTTCATGTATTTCATGTATTCAGAATATCCCTTATTCTTATGTTATGTTTTCCGTATACAGAATGTTTATTTTGTATTCTCCCCTTTCCCACACCCCTACAAAGCTCTTTTTCACTCCTTAACTCTCTAACCCCTTCTCAAACATCACTAATCTAGTTTTCTCTTTTTAACTTCAGTAGTGTAGAATCGTAATCACAGTCCAAAGCTGTGCATTGTGTATGACAACCCCAAACTGTTTCAAGATACATAAAATGGACACGTATTTCTTTAGAATATTTTGTGTTTCTTCTCTGACAGCTATAATTCTTACTAAATGTTGTCTTATACAGTGATGATTCTAACCACTTTTTATCTTCTCTTTTTAAGCTGTTTAACAAGTAATTTTGGTGGAAGAGTCCCCCAGTTTAATGCTTATGATTGAGTCATGTCAATGGAATCATTGTAATTGTTCTTATGGCTCCCATATGCGCCAATAACACCATGTGGCATTGCTTCTTATTTGCATAGGCACATTAAAATGGGAAAATAGTATAAATACAAATAAGATCCTATCTAATAGAGATTAGAACACACAAACCTTGTAGTGCAGAGGGACCTTACACCCTGAACATTGACATAACGACCTGGCACAGACCTCAGAAGAAAGGGCATATTCCATTCTCCCCTGAACCAGGAAAGCCATCCACGAAACATCCAGGCTGGTCTATAACATCACCTGGAAGCAATCCTCTAACATGGAAGACCTACACTGCTCAGACTTCGACCTGCTCAAAAGAGACTTCCCTTAACACTGAGAAGACTTAACAACAACAACGACCGGCTTACAGGACAGGGCTCCCTGCATTGCCCTTTGATTGTGAGGTGAAAGGAGAGGATGCTCCACGTCCTGACTTCAATGTAAGATATGCAGATTCCAGGATCTTTAATACAGAAACATGATACCAACAACAGAGACTGTGTGAAAAATAAAAGTGTGTTGGCACTACAGACAATGTATTGGATTGGACGATCTAGCTTGCTTGGAGCCTAGACTTGGTCTTGTGCCAGGAAACTTCAGGGGTCTGGTCTCTTTGTACTTAGGCCAAGGTTATTTCTTTCCATGTTCCTCATATTTTGATGGGCCTATGCAAACAACAATTGCCACTCTAACACCATTCTTACTGTGCTCCTTTGACTCTAATCCTTAAAAAGAACTCACTTAAAATTTGAGGTTAACTTAAGCTAATATGCATGTATATGGAAATGTAAGAAAATACTATGCCTGTAATGTTTAAGGAGTTACGTAAGTTTTATGGCTTTAGATTGCCTTGTGTACTGTTAAGAAATATTATAATGTGTTACAATCTGGGGACTTGAGGGACAAAGTAATTGTACATGGATTCTGTCTTATTTATCTTAATGTTCTTTGGCTGAAATTTCAAAGTTAATATATCAGCAAGGGGACTTCTGAGAATTATGTTATGGGTGATTGTCCTTCCACTGTAACTTTACCTTGTCCTCTTACTTTGCACCCTTGTTCTCATAATTAAAAATAAAAATTTAAAAAAAAAAAAAAAAAAAAAAAAAAAAAAAAAAAAAAAAAAAAAAAAAAATATCAACTGAAAACATAAGTTAAAGTACTAAAACACAAAAAGAAAAAAAATAAATCTTGCTCTTCAAGCATTTGCTTGTCTTGATTTTTCTTAACTATTGCCACTCAGAAGCTTGTGTACTTTCTAAAATACATAATTCTTCTTATTTATTCTTTATCTCTTTCTAATTAAATTAAACAATAAATTTTTGCTTCACGCACACAAAATGTAAACACCTTGTTACAACAAGGAAAAGCTCAAAGTTGTCAAAAGTTAAAATGCTTTAATTGTTGATAACAGCAAGCTGGAATAAAGGGGAAAAGGAAAGTATGGTTTCAATGGCATCATTTGAACTTGCAAACTCTTGCAATATCTAAAATTCTATAGATTTCTTGGATACTTCAGCTATATAAACTAATAAATAATTATGCATAATTTAGTTTAAATTTATTTGTAAATAAAAAGAACTTCCACCAATACATCCTAGTTGGAATTAGAATTATTTTGTGTATATCAACTATGTCATTATTTCACTGGGTTTACTTCCTTTTCCATTTAATGTCTCTCTGGTGGTCTTTTTTATTTAAAACTACCATAATAAAAATCTTTATTTCTTTTTTATTTTAAGTAATTTTTACTGTGACCAATATGAATTACAAGTTTTTCACAGTTATATTTAAAGTACATAATAACAGTGAATTTGGGCCATTCCCACCACCAGTGTTGTCCTCCCTCCACCCCGTTCCCAGCATTCATTCCATAACTCCCCCTTTACCCACTAGACTGCTAGTCTTCTTTGTATACAGCTTATTGTAGATTGGGTATCTTGATTCTATTGTCGTCGATTTTGGGTTTGGTATTTAGGTCTGATCTGGTGGCTTTTTTGAAAGTCTTTCTTGTTGACATTATATTCCTCTTCTGTATCATGCTTCTTTCTAATATGCCTTCATGGCATTTGCAATACTATCACAGCTTTTTCTCCAATAAAAAAGGCATATAACAAGTACTTATATACTGTTAATACTTTCTTCTAATACCAGGTTTTCTAAAAGAGCAGAAAAGAGAATTTTATGTAATATATTTTGTTTATGTTTAACGCCACACCTGATGGTACTCAGTGTTTACTTTTAATTCTATGCTTTGCTCTTCTGGTTCTGTCCCTGGCTGTAATCAGGAGACTAGATGGGTGCTGAGGATTGAACTGGTGAACAATGTAAGCACCTTACCAGTACTATCTCTTTAGCTCATCATAGAACGTGTGAAGTGGAAAATTGTATAACAGTATATAACCAATCACTGTAAATTTGGGAGTTTCTAGTGAGGAAACTGGGCTCTTAAGAGTTTCCGGAAAAGATAACTGATAGTTTACTATCTTTGGGTTTGTAGTAATTTTCCAAAGGCTGTTCCGTATTGATGTAAATTCTGATCCATTTCTAATAAAGCAATATGTGTATGTGTGTGTGTGTGTGTGTGTGTGTGTGTGTGTGTGTGTGTGTATGCAAGGTATCACTAAAAATAACTAGTTTACTTTAAAAGCTGGTACTTGGTTTCAGGATTTGCTAAAGAATCTGTTCTTTAGTGCTCTTATAACTTGAAATGTACTTATCTGAAGTGTTGATTTGAAGAGTGGCTATATTTCTTGTGACTACTTATGTTGAGGATCGAACTGCTACTCCTTGTCCCAGTAGTTAACTAAATTCGGTGTTGTTGAACCACTACTTTGTATGTGTTAGCCTTTGTCTGTTTACCAATTAACCATTTGTGGAAAGAATTACTGAGTCTTTAGACATGATCATTCTTTATTAATACCTAGGCAGTTCATACATATCCTTCTGCTATAAGCATTTCTACAAGGAGTATTCTCTAGCCTTTTTCTTACTCTAACTCTTTTGAACAAAGTCTCTGATAGCATGGAGGTAGGGTGTTTGCCTCTCATGCAGAAGGTCATTGGTTCGAATCTTGGCATCCCATATGCTCCCCCACGTCTGTCAGGAGCGATTTCTGAATGTAGAGCCAGGAGTAACCCCTGAGCGCTGCCGGGTGTGACCCAAAAACCAAAAAAAAAAAAAAAAAAAAAAAAGAAATAAAAAATAAAAGTCTCTCTTTTCCATATATGTTATGTGATATTTTTATTTAGTTCCGCAGTACACTATGCTTTTCCATTTTGAATCATACCACATACAGTAATATTGATACCTACTGACTGCCCCCTTATCGACAATACATCTGTACATAGGATGAAATATTTTTTGATATTTTATTTATTATAATTTAGGGAGCATAATTACAATAGTGTTAATTTTATGATGCATTGTACAAGTTTATTGCACCTTACATCCTCGAACGTGCTCAAGATCCCCTAGCACTATTATTATGTTAAAACCTTGTGTTCTATTTGTGTCAGCACTAAGCACAATGCTTGATTCAATGTAGTTGCTAAATTGTCAGATTTTAAGCTGTGAGAATGTTTCTAAAACTTTTTCATACATAGAATTTATTTCTGTAAAAAGTATATATATATATTATATGTTCATATTTATAATTGACCCAAAATTTTCTTATAGATCCATTTCAGATAAATTGTTTCTCAACTCATGTTCAGGCATTATGTATGCCTACCACTCAATATTGGCACCATTCAACACCAACCAATTGCCTCATCTGTTTGTTCCAGTTTTTCTTATAACCATTGTTTGTTCTACTTTCAGAATTTAAGGGTTTTTATTTTGTTTTGGATATTCAGTTGTTGTATTTTCTTATATTACACAAATGAGTGAAATGTATAGTACTTGTCTTTGATCTATTTCACTGCACAATCAATTTAATGTTCATCTATGTTGTCACAGTGCCATTTTTTATGGATGAGCAGTGTGTGTATAGGCATGTATATGTATACACAATTTATCCTTTACCCAAATATTTGGCACATCTAAATAGTAGATTTTTGTTTTTTGGTTGGTTTTAGGTTTTTGGGAAACATTCGGTAGTACACAGGGGATACTGCTGGCTCTGCACTCTGAAGTAGCTCCTAGTAGGCTCAGGGGACCATATGGGATACAGGGATTCAAACTGGGGTTCATCTTGTGTTGGCTGCATGCAAGGCAAATGCCTATGGCTGTGCTCTGTGCTTTCGCCTCAGCCCCATCTAAATAGTGTTTAATTAAACATAAAGGTACTTATTTCTTATAATTTTTAGAGACTTCAAGTTATTATTACAAAGGAACTTTTAGTATTATTTTCTTATTAAATATTTTCTTTACTTTACTAAATAAATACTGTTACTCATCATACAAGCCAGGTAACACTGACAATGGTCAAGAGTTTAAGATTTAAAAGTTGATATATAAGAGGTCAAAATAATCTACAGTGGGTAGGATGTTTACCTGCATGTGGCCAACCAAAGTTCAATCCTTGGCATTCTACATGGTCCCCAAAACCCACAGGAGTGATCCATAAGGATAGAGTAAGGAGTAAGCTCTGTATACTGATGGAGATGCCCCAAATTCTTCTGTACCTCTCCTAAATTGGAGTATACAGGTAGATAAATGGTAGAGTAAATGTCTGTCCTAGATAATAGGTCTTAAGTTTGATCCCTGGCACTTTATGCCTCCAAATACTGTGTGTAGGCTTGGTGGATCTCAGAGTCAGTTAGATGACTTTGTTGACTGTAATTACTGCCAACTACAAGAATATATTACTGAATAGAACATCACTGGAGATTAACCTAGACTCCCACACCATCATTGGGAGGCTGTCTTATTTAAATATAAGTAAAAATTTACCTTTAGCATTCGCCATTATCCTATCCAGCACTCACTCGAGGCATTTTACATGTGTAGAGTTATATTTCTTTTCATGATATCTACATAGAGCATGCTTTTGTTAGAAGTTGATTTTCTAAACTTAAAGCATTTCCAGTTTCTTCCATGATAGTACTTATAGATCTAGTTTATCCATGTTCCTTTTTTTATAATTGTAGATATTCAATTGTTTGGAAAAACTATATTTAACCAGTGCTGGTCAAGAGAAATGTAGCTATGTTTTTATTTGTGAGATGCTTTTAAATATGGCACTAAAATGAGTACATATATAGGACATTATGCACACACACACGGGAATAAGATGTAGAAAAAGCTTCTAGATTTTAGGGAATATCCATTTAAAACTATTGGTTCACATATGCACTTCTTTTGGAAATCATTTTTCCCCATAAAGCTGACCTTTGTGCCCTATCAAATTTTTCTCTAGGAGATTTTTAAATCAAATGTTTGGTCCATTTCATGAAAATATATGTAAAACACAATGTTAAAGTGTAATTCATTTATTACTTTAACTCCAAGTCATGTCTTATACCCTCCCTATTCTCATTTTAACTTTCCTTGATGCATGTAGTGACTTAATACATTTCAATTTAGAAGAAAGCCTAAAAATACTTGTAGAAACTAAACCAGTCAACTTCAAAAGGCCTGGAAGTTAACATAATTTTTAAAAAATAATAATATTGGACCAGACAGATAGTACAGGGATTAAAGTGCTTGTCTTGCACTTGACTATCCTTGGTTTGATCCTTAGCATGCCATATAATCTCCAAGCACTGCCAAAAGTAACCTCTGCACATAGAATCATGAGTAAGCCTTGAGAATCATTAGGTATGCCTAAAATCAAACCCAGAAAAATTAGTAAATAAGCCAACATAAAGCACTTATTTTTGTGGCAAAATTTAGGTTTATAATGTATTGTGAAAAGTAAAAAATTATCAACTCTGAGGCCTCACTTCTTTAAAATTAGATAAAGGTGAAGAACAGATGTCCATTTATTTATTTATTTATTTATTTATTTATTTATTTATTTATTTATTTATTTATTTATTTATTTATTGGGGGGAACCTTTTGGACAGTGTGCAGGGACCTGGGAACCATTCCCTATGATACTTAGCTAATTGATTCATAGACGTCAGTGCTCAGATCATTATGTGCCACTACTCTAGGAGCCAGAAGGCCTTTTGGCTTCACTTTGAAACAGTGTGGGTGATGGGGATCACGATAGATCATGGGGCTTTGATTGGGCAAAACTCACATCCCTTGAAGACAATCTAGCTTCCTAGACCTAAGAGTGGGTTCTCTTTTTGAATCGGACAGATAGCTGTATTATTCTTTGTTATCAACATTTCAATTGAGACATATAATTGATATGAAAATGCTGGAATTGGAACAATAGTAAGGCATGAATCTGGCTTGTGTTAAGTTATCACACTCCACTTGTTCCCTGAAACCCAGCACGAGTTATCCCTAAGCAAGAGGCAGGAGAAATCCCTGATCACTGCTGGGTGTGACCACTAAAACAAAAGTAAAAAGATAAAAATCCTACAGATAGTTAGGATTCCATGATAGTATGAACCCACAACATATTTAAAATCTGAACAATATAATTTTAGTTCACTGTTTATGATTCATAATAAGGTGTTTATAAAATAAATCTTATTTTAATTAACAGATAGAAATTAACTCAGTAGGCATTAAAGTCCTCATTATAAGAAGGAAAACTTACCTTTTACTTTGTGCATTGTTGATATTTCTTTCATTGAACTCTCTTTTGTTTTTGGTCTCTAAACTCTCTCTGATACAATTGTCTCATAGCATAAGTTTGAACACATTATCTCCCCAATTAAAGTAATTACTTCAAGGGAAATACCTAGGTCACACTTGGCCCTATAGTGTAGGAAGGAGAAAGCACAGAGAAATAATGGGGGTTAAGGGTAAAGGGGACACAGCTGGTATTAAGGAGTGATAAACCTAACTAAAATATCCAAACAACAGAGGCAACAACACTGAAGTCGGGCCCCAGATTTTAACAATCAAACTTAAAAGGTGCCTGCCTAAAGGTGTGAGAGGGAACGTGGAAACTTGGTGTAGGAAAGGTGACACTGAAGGTGGGATTGGTGCTCAAATCATTGTATGCTTAAATCTCAATTATGAATAACTTTGTAAACCATGGTGCTTTAATAAAAATTTTACTTTATATATCTGTGTACAATAATTTACACTTATCTTTATATTTTGACCTGGATTTTTTATTCCCATTTTTACTAAGTTCCAACTATTAACCTTTTAATTTCATAAATAAGTTGAAATTCTCCTAGCAAGTTCACTACACATATGAGTATCCCAGTTTGCTAAAAATTTCTTATCTTTCTTGTCTGTTTCTTTTACCTAGAGACTTTTCTTGTTTGACCAAATAGTCTGAGAAAGTTTATGTTTTCATACAAGTATTTTATTTGAATTTATCAGAATTTGTCAATTTTTCTTAAAATCTGAAAGTGGAACATTCCTAATAAAACCTCTCAAAAACCAAAATGGCATAATGTTAAAAAAGCAATTGTCATTAATTTATATAATTTATATAAAAGAAAATTTAAGCATTCTCAAAATAATTTTCAAAGCCATAAAAAGAACATGCATTACCAAAACTAACACTAGAAAACAGTTAAAAACAAGAATAATAAGGTAATTTCACAACCTGCATAAAATGTAAATGACATAGGGACAATATAATCTCATCTCCAAGGCTCAGAATGGGAGGTAACACATTGGAAGGTAGAGAAATAACAGTGAGTTTGTCTCCAACTGAACTAGTTGAGATTGGAATGGTTTTCATTCCCTATAGATGGAAACAAGCATAGTACACTGAGATAAACTCTTAGTTTTCAAATATTTAAAACACAATTTATGAAACAAAGATCCTTACAAAGTTCAACACTATGACAGCTCGAAGCTGAGAGGCTGGATATAGTTATGGGGAAAGAGGCTGAAGTTCTTATTTCTCCAGCAATGAGCTGTGTCTAATGATGAATACTAGTTTCACTCTTCAACTTTGTTGTAAAATGAGATAACTTTTTTTCTGAATATTTTTTGGTTAGTGAACATAGATTCAAAAACAGAGTTTTTATAGAAATGATGTGCAAAAAATGCAGTATTGGTAAATTTTATTTTGGGCCACACCTGGTGACACTCAGGGATTACTCCTGGCTATGCACTCAAAAATCACTCCTGGTTTGGGGGACCATATGGGATGCTGGGGGATCAAACCGCAGTCTGTCCTAGGTTAGCATGTGTGAGGCAAATGCCCTACAACTTGGCCCCTAGCATTTTTTTTTTTAAAAAAAAAAATAGGGTGGTACTGATTTTTTTTGTTTCATTTTGGGCCACACCTGACAGTGCTCAGGTACTGCTCTGCACTCAAGAATCACTCCTAGAGGGGATTAGAGGACCATTTGGAATGCTGGGGATTGTCTGCTGCATGCAAAGGAAGTTCCTCGCCTGCTGTACCATCACTCTTCCACCCACCCCAATTTTTATTTTGTACTTATTACCCCTTATAATATTTTTGGTGACATTGAGTAAGGTTTTATACATGGCACTATGCAGTTTCATAGCTAGCACGTGGTATGCTGAGCAATATCTTGAGAGAATGATAAAAATCTATAAGTGGATATGTATATTTGTAGTTAAGAAATTAAACTTTGAATCATTTCAAGTATCAGTTATTAATACTTTCATGGTAAGAACAAAATATTCCTAAAATAGTGTATGGAGTCTGAAAAACACTTATTTTGAAATGGTGAAAATATAAAAAAAAAGTGTATTAACTTCCATTTGGGCTTTAGTATTACTGCATCACAGCAAACTGTTTTCCAGATAATATAGTTTTGTTTTTCTACCATTTCAAGTAATGCAATCTCATTTAAGAAATATTCCAAGAGTCTAGAAGCATCTGAATAATCTTACTCTGGTTTTGCTCACAAGAAATTTTAATTTAGTGACGAGGTAGATACCCCCTTTCTATTACAAGAGACTTCTTAAAAATCGAAACTTCTCTTTTCTGCGAATGAAAATTTGATTAGGAACAGCTATGCATTGATAGTTTGCATTCTTTTCTTTTGAAAAAATTGTGATGGAATTATGAAACAAGTTGGGGGAGCTATAAATTTGCTGGTGACGTTGTTGATCCACATTGTTTTTCTCTTGAGTTCTGTGAAATCACATCACTGGCATGTAGAATCAATTTTTCAAGGATGGTTGCCATGAACAAAAAGTGCAATACACTTACATTTCTTTGTGGGAAAAACCCTAAAAATATCCCCATTTGCTCTAAGGCTCTAAGGTATTAGCATTGATTACAAAAATATTTACTTTGATTAAATATTTTCATTGATACCTTGATGCATTTAAGTGCTTTTGTTTCTTGTGTAAGAAACTTTAGAATTAAGGATTTAATTTTTAATTCTAAATAAAAGAAGAGGGGGAAATAAATAAAAAAGAATTAAATGAAAGTCAAAGCCTTTTCTTTTTTAAGTTTCACTTTTATTTAAGACGTATTTTTGATCCTATTTTCTCAATAATCATACAGAAATACCAGTAACATTAAGAAATGTTCTTGAATTTGTATTTGTGACTTTCTCTTTTCTTCTTTCTTTCTTTCTTTCTTTCTTTCTTTCTTTCTTTCTTTCTTTCTTTCTTTCTTTCTTTCTTTCTTTCTTTCTTTCATTCTTTCTTTCTTTCTTTCTTTCTTTTTTCCTTCCTTCTTTCCTTTCTTTCTTTCTTTCTTTCTTTCTTTCTTTCTTTCTTTCTTTCTTTCTTTCTTTCTTTCTTTCTTTCTTTCTTTCTTTCTTTCTTTCTTTCTTTCTTTCTTTCTTTCTTTCTCTCTCTCTTTCTTTCTTTCTTTCTCTCTTTCTTTCTTTTTTTCTTTCTTTCTTTCTTTCTTTCTTTCTTTCTTTCTTTCTTTCTTTCTTTCTTTCTTTCTTTTCTTTCTTTCTTTCTTTCTTTCTTTCTCTTTCTTTCTTTCTTTCTTTCTTTCTTTCTTCTTTCTCTTTCTTTCTTTCTTTCTTTCTTTCTTTCTTTCTTTCTTTCTTTCTTTCTTTCTTTCTTTCTTTCTTTCTTTCTTTCTTTCTTCTTTCTTTCTTTCTTCTTTCTTTCTTTCTTTCTTTCTTTCTTTCTTTCTTTCTTTCTTTCTTTCTTTCTTTCTTTCTTTCTTTTTCTTTCCTCTCTTTCTCCCTCCCTCTCCATCCCTCCCTCCCTTCCTTCTTTCCTTCCTCTCCTCCCTCCTACATCTTTCACTCTCCTCCCTTCCTTCCTTGTTTTCTTCTTTCCTCCTTCCTCTTTCCTCTCCTCCCTCCACCACCTTACACCCACCCTCGCCTCCCTTCTTTCTTCCCTTCCTTCCTCCCTCTCTTTCTTTCTTTTTCCTCCTTCCCTTTCTTTTTCCTTCCTTCTTCCTTCTTTTCTCCCTTCTTCCTTCCCTCCCTTCCTTCCTCCTTGCTTCCTTCCTTTCTCCCTCCATACATCCTCCATACATCCTCCATACCTCCCTCCCTGCTTCCTTCCCTGCTTCCTTCCCTCCTTCCTTCCCTCCTTCCCTCCTTCCCTCCTTCCCTCCCTCCCTCCCTCCTTCCTTCCTTCCTTCCTTCCTTCCTTCCTTCCTTCCTTCCTTCCTTCCTTCCTTCCTTCCTTCCTTCCTTCCTTCCTTCCTTCCTTCCTTCCTTCCTTCCTTCCTTCCTTGGTCATACTCAGTAGTGAACTTACTTCTAACCTTACTTAAGGATCACTCCTGGTGGTAGTTGAGTGACCCCACGTAGTTCTGGGCATCAAATTGAAGAAAGCCATGGACAAGGCAAGTGGCTTAATTCTATATTACTGAGAATTTCTTAAAAGTGTTTATAAGTATACCTTAAGAATGGATAAAATATTCCATACTGTTTTATAATAAAAACAAATGGTTTTATAATCTTAACTTTGAATAGCAATTGTAATATTTTCTTTTTCTCTATTCTTACATACTATAAATAATTCATATTATTTTTAATGAAAGAACATATTATTTGAAAATTTTATTTATTTAGTTATCTCTTCAGTTTAATATTATTACTTAACCTATTATTTTAACTTATAATTTAAAAATACTTTAAAATCCTATTTAAATTTGAATTTATTTTTTATGCTTGATTGATATTATTTATGGTAAGATGTTTTTGGGTAAATTGTGCTCATAGCATTAGCAGAATACTCGCATGTCACATATATTTACTGAAATATATTTATTATGTTTTAATTAAGTACACTTATTTTTTACAATTAGAAAATCTTCAAGTTTACTTGAAGGTTAATTTGATATTAATCTAATAAAAATATTAACTTGATATTAACTCTAGAAATTTTGTTTGTGGCAATAAATCAACTTTTAAATTTTTATTTGGGATTTTAACAGTTAATTTCTTTTGTTATTCTAAAAGGTAAAATTGAAATAATTCGTTGTTTTTATGTATTACAAAGTCTGCCATCAACCTTCTTTTTTTGTTTTTTAGTTCCATGATATCTTTAAATTTTTTACTTTTAGGATTACACATTTACTTAAAAATGGATATATATATATATACACATTTTTCTTTTTTTAATTATGCAGTCGAGTTTCCCACATTTGGGGAAATCACAGGGGTCAGCACACCCGGAGTGCAATGGGTGAGCCTCGCCCTGGGGAAACCACCTTCATGATCGTGGTATCTCTCCTGCCAGGTAAGTATAAAAAATGGATATATATTTTAAATTTATTAGGTACATTCCTTGTGTGACTTTGTCATTTATATCCTGATAATACCTTTTTAGTTATGTAGAAGATGTTTTTTCTTATAAATAGTTGTAAGAATTATTTAATTCTCCTAACAACTTTATTCATTAGGCTTTCTCTTTTAGTACTTTAAATCATTACAGTTCTCTTTACTGTGCTATGATTTTAATTTAAGAATAAAAAGTTAAAAACAAAGGTGACATGCTTGCTTCGGCAGCACATATACTAAAAATTGGAACGAAACAGAGAAGATTAGCATGGCCCCTGTGCAAGGATGACACACAAATTCATGAAGCGTTCCATATTTAAAACAAAACAAAACAAAACAAAAACAAAGGTGACTTCAGAAAAATAACCAGTATTTGGAGCATTAAAAAGCAACAGTAGTGGAAATGATCCCTGGAATGGTTGATGAGGGATAGTGGCAGAAGGTAATGGGATTTAGGTGGGAACAAAAAAAGAACATTTTGACATTTTTTGTTGTTTTGAAAATTGTAAAGTGTATAGTTTATATTGGGTGCAGATAACTAAATTGCTAAGATTCTATAATTTATACTTACTTTTTAGAAATTTCTAAATTTATTTAATATTTGAGATATGGTTTGATTAATAATGCTTTTTACATAAATTTTTCTCCTAAATTATATTACTTAAATTTTGAATTTTTACTTATAAGTTATTAAGGTTTAATCAATGAAAATTAATTTGAAAAGTTAAACCAAAATGTGTTAATACTACATAATGTCCAGTCATGTCTATATTTAGAGTTAATGTGAAGATGTTTTACTTTTATTTTTCAGAAAAAAGTTTTCTTCAGGAAAACCCTTGAAATGCAAGTATACTTATTTCTTCTTGTCTTAACAGTTTTAATAAGCATGTCTCATTTTCATTTTTTAATTTACTCAAGCTTTAGGAAAACTTTTTCTTAAACTCACAAATTAAAATGAATCCCAAGCCTGGGCTACAGCCCGATAGCACAGTGGTAGGGCATTTGTCTTGCATGTGCTGATCCACTATGGACCTTGGTTTTATTCCGGCATCCCATATGGTCCCCCGAGCCAGGAGCAATTTCTGAAAGCATAGCCAGGAGTAACCCCTAAGTGTCACCGGGTGTTCCCCCACCCAAAAAAAGGTCCCAAACATGTAGTAAGAACTAAAATTTATTTATATTACACAGTTTAGGTTACTTACTTATTCCCTAATAGATGCTAATTACCTCCAGATTAAATAAAATGAGAGTAACAGGCTTAAATTTACAGTAAAATTAGAATTAGAGGATAAGTTTTTTGGTAGTAAGTAGTTCACTTCATTGAATTAATGACCCTTTGTAAATCAGCATCTTATGCACATCACTGTGCTTTTCAATCATTTATTCCACAAGTATTTGCTCATATAACAGTCTGAATATATATATGTTTACCTAAATACATAAATATACACAAGATAATATGATAATTGGTAAGATATAAGTCTCTCAATTTGTGGAAAGAAGTATAAAAGCTAAGAAAATGTGTCAAAGCTATGAAAGTGCATCAAAGTAGTATAAAGACTCAAAAGTATGCAATTGAATGCAATGCTTAAAAAAAATCTAGCCTGGCCAAGAACATTAAATATTATATACAGTCAGTGGAAGGAAAAAGTTTGAGAACAGATATAACAATGTTGCATCTGGGAGTTATCATATGGATTTTAGAATATAGATGGCATTAAACAATTGTAAGGAGGGAAAGAGAAAGAAATTACAAATTGTCAAGTCAAATTATTCCACTATTTTAAAAAAGCCCTCCATAATTTTGGGAAGATTGCCTCATATACCCTTCAATTGTGAGTACTATTGCTTACAACATTCGAAGAATACTTTTCTCTTTAAGAGAGTAGAATCTCCAAACTTGATCAACTTGCTTAATCAAGAAGCGCTATTATTAAAAAAAAATGCAGGTGATTCTTTTGACATAAAATTTCAGGGCTGATAAAATTAAACCTTATTAAATAAATTGCCAAAATTAACTATGAAAGTTAGCTAAACCCAAATGAGATTGTTATTTAAGCTAACTTGAACAATAAACATGTTTGTAACCATGGTGCTTAAATAAAGATATTTTTGAAAAAGTCAGAGTACTCATTTTAAGTGTACAGAATCCTGCTGACTATGTTAATTTGTTCTTAAATAAGATAAATTTTATAGTACCTAAAGCTCACCACTAATTTTTGACCCTTGAGAAAACTGGAGTGTTTATAAAGATACATTTCATCTGCTGCCTTTTTTCCAGTAATTCCCTATTACTCAATGGAGTTTTTTTTAATTGTGCTTCTTTAGTCAAAAGCTGACACAACTGTCGAAATATAGTCACTCATACACTAGTCAGTCACACTCCGATAATGTGTCTGTCATCGTGTTAAAACAGTCATTTGCTGACATATTTTATGGCCATGAACATGTTTCAGAAACCAGCAAAAAGGATTGGCCTTTAAAAAATAAGCAAGAGTAGCATTTCCTTCTAGTGAAACGACATATAATTTGAAGTAATAGTGTGTCAATAGTGACTATCGGAAATTGCTAGAAAGTGGACATTTCCAAGTCCACTTTTATCTGGAAAAGTAGTTCTTTTTAAAAGAGTAAACACTTTATTGAATTAAAAGCAACATTTTCAGGTTTTAAAATGTTTATTTCACAAGTTTTTAATAGCGATTAAAAAAATAAAATGGTAATGTTTTACAATGGTAATGTTTTACTCAGTACTCTCATTTACATTTAGAGCATATACAAGTGGATTTTTTTTCACTTAATCACCTTATAGAAAAGTGTAACAGTTTTGAGAATAAGAATAGACAAGTCTAACAAGATTATATGTAAATAAAAGTAATTTTTACAAGCTACTTAAATTGGGAAAATGAATATTTTATTGGATTCCTAAGTAGCATTATTACTAGTACTTTTTTGAAGAATTTACTCATTAAAATGCCTGTTAGTTTCCACTCTAAATTAAAATGTATACAAAAGAGAGTTTACCTTATGTTTATAGTAATTTTGTATTTTTATTTGTAAGAACAGTCATGTAGAATTCTATAAGAACTTATTATTAAAATATGAAAATTATTAAATATTAAACTATAAAAGGATTGACTCATTTTCAAGCTGTTTGCTAAATTAGGAACCATCACGGTACTGAAAACTCTCTCATTAGACAATTCTAATTACATAATACATAATTATATTATAATATCACAAGAAGATAATATTTATATATTAAACATTTTTGAAATAATAGTGACTTTTTATTTACAATAACTGCTGGTTCTTTTGAGCCAATTATTTCTGTGTTTCTTAATAATACAGGCATTAAGGTCTAGTTAGCAGTTCCCTTGAAAGAATAAGAAACCAACCGGTTCTGCAATTGCTTATTTTACCAGAGTGATTTTTTTTTTAGAAGAAACATTATTTCACTTTATTTCACTTACTTGGCTTCTTTGTTCATTAAGCTAATTACTCGAGTCTACATTCATGCCTTTCATCTACCTTGTTTCTTTAGCTTGATCCTTTTCCAACCCTGAATCGACTGTTACTGAACAGTTGAAGCTGAACAGGAAGGAATTGCAGGTGTCAACTCACAGTTTACAAATATGACATCTCCTCTGGCATAGCTGGAAATATGAAATATTGATTTATGTGCAGTAAAAGGTCTTATAAAAATGATCACATACACATGAGAGATTAATGCGCAGGAGATCAATAGAAATTTCATTCTTGACGCTAGACTGTCACCTATGGTGAAATGCTAAAATACAGAAATCAATATTATCTATGAAATGTCAAATTTATTATAATTATGAGGATGAAAGCTGGCCAAGTGGCTCCCAGGAGGGAAGGAAGGATAGGTTACTGTGCTGAAGCATCCTTCATGTCCCTTGTTCACTTGCTGCCAATTTGAGAGCAATATTGGTGCAGGGTTTTTTTCAGGCATTATGTACCGCTGTGTAGTAACAAATTCCTGCTGGAATATTTAACTCTTAAAACTGACAGTAATACAAGTGTCCACATAGTCTGAATGTGAAGAACTTTTAGCTCCAAGATGTGGAGACTATTTTAATCAGAGATTTTAATGTGTTATGTGTATCACAGCCCATTGCTTAGGAAAATCAAGCTTTTACAAACACAAGATTAATAAGATCTTGGTGCAATTTTATTCAAGCTCATGTTCTGTTCTCTACAGTGGTGGGGGGGAAGTGGAGGATATCCAAAATTACCTATTAGTAGGCTTCACATTTTCTATAGTTTAAGCCATTAGCTTGATTCTTCGAAATTGCCATTCAATTTCTACTACTGGGCAGCAGTTCTTTGAAAAGATTTTTATGAGTTTGTGGCAGCCTACCAGTCTCATGCATCAAATTTAATAGAGTCTTTGAAAAAGTAACACAAAACTAAAATTTTATGAGCCTATAAGAAAACAATAAAGTTCGAGTCTTTTTTTATTCCTTTTAAGTGGGGAGGGGGTACTTTAGAAGTAGAACTTACAGGCATGAAAGAGGGAACATACTTCTATTCACACATTATTCATGTCTATAGAAAAATATTAAAAATGGATGGTATAATTGTTATTGATAATAAGTACAGTGGATAATTGGTACTGTAACTGTGATTTTATAGAAAGTGGACTCTATTGTATCAAATGAGGTAGAATGTAACTGGCCAACAAGAAAATAAGGAACCTCAAAGGAAAATTTAGATTCCATTGTAGATGTTATGGGTTTGATATATAATATATGTAATATATATCCTATTATTTTTCTGTCAGTTAACACCTTTATAAAACCTCTTTGTTTCAGTTTATTGTTTTAGTTTTGGGGGCTACACCTAGAGGTGCTCAGCGTTTCCTCCTGGCTCTGCATTCAGAATTTACTTACTCCTGGTTGTGCCTGGGGGACTGATCATATAGGATGCTGGTGATTGAGCCCTGTCATCCATGGGCAAGGCAAATGCCCTCCCTACTATATATCTCTGGCCTCTCAGATTCTAATGCTTCACAGTTTTTAAAATGCTATTTTAAAATATTTTATTAAAACCATTGTGATTTAAAAAGGTCTTCATAGTTGTGTTTCAGACATACAATATTTCAGGGCCAATCCCACTACCAGTATCAATCTCCCTTCACCAAAGTTTCTAGAGTGCATACCATACTACCACCCTTGTCCCCAGTTTCACAATTTTATCAGTCTTCTGCCAAACAAGTCCAGTAGATACCATAGATAGCTTCATTTTGCTATTTTGGTATCCCATATAAAAAAATCCTCCTAATTTTGTAAAATGAAAAGTAAACTAAACAAATAATTGTATAGTGTACATGAGCTACATGAATTACATATAAGAGTATACAAATTATTTTCATGTGGACTTAAGATTCCATTTGTTTAGAACTATGATTCTATTTTCTCTCTCTAACTTAAGATCAAGAAATCTCTTCTTTAGCCATTACTTCTTTTTTTAAATTTCTACATCAAAGAATTTACAAAAAATAAAACTTGGATTTATTGATTTTTAATTGATACTGTGGAATTTTTAATGGAATAGACACGTAATTGTAGAAAATTTACCTTTATTGTTAGCCACTTATTTTATAGCTATATGACTCTGGTATTTCTTATTTATAAGTTTTGGTTTTCTTGAATCTTTGTGGTTCCAATTTCATTTTTATTTTAAAGTTAAGTTTGATTATCAGGAGATGTTTCTCATTTAATCTTGACTTGGTTGAGGAAATTTTGAATGGAGGGAATTTTAAATCATTATAAATATATAGAGAGAATTATAAACTTTTATAAATAAATATAATAGTACTATTTTTAACTGTTATGTATTGGAATAAAATGGAACATTTTTATTTCAACTAGCTAATAGTCAATCTCACCCCTATTAGTAAATTATTGTTTTTCTAGAATTTGATTTTTCCTGTTAGCCTCTAATAGTCTTTCCCATAGTGGGTAATGCCTCCTCCAGGAGTGCTGAAATGGTCAAAGGCTAGTAGAGGCAATAGTAGTCTGGGGATTTTTGGGAGTGCTTTCTTTCTGTTCCCTTAAGATAGCTTTTCTGGATGAGAGTACTGAGTTTTGTTTCTGTAAGGAGGAGGTGAGGTAAATAGGTTTGGGAACCTCTGATCTAAAGCATTTGCTTGTTAATGATATATATTTCTGAAAATAAACATTTTCCTGAATGAGGAGGAATGCTTCTAAAATGTAATACATTGTTAACACAATTAGAAATCTTTCACTGATCAAGAAAATGAAGAATCACAAGAAAGATGCATAAATGTTAAGCAAGACCGCCTTTGAATGATATGTTTTCAATGAGTATTAGTTGAGTGTCTACTGTATTCAAAGTAAAAAAAAGATTAAAAGGGCACAGGTGGGACTATCGAAGAGCTCATAAAATAGTTACAATGTGGGTGGAAATCATTTAGAAAAGAAAATTGCAAGACTTGGGACTTGTATTTAGATGAATACATCTAAATTCTTGGATTGGGAACACTCTTGGATCATTATTAAATTCTAGTTCCATATCCTTTATAAAAGAGTTAGTTCATATATGTTACAGAAACATAACATAGAAAATTATTTCTCATTTCTTATTGGGCTATTAAATCTTTCTATTTTTTTCTCTTTTGACCAAAATTGTAGGATTATTATTATTATTATTACTTGAGAGAAGGATGGAAGATTCATAAACCTTCCTCCAGTTGGTAATATAAACAGCTTTTTAAAAATATCTGTGAATGAGATAAAGATTTATTTACTTTTAAAAATGCTATAGCATTTACACAATTTATAAAATAGAGATTTGTGAAGATTTTCCATTCTACACAGCTTCTAAAGGCTCCCCCCCCCCTTCTGTACCTCAAGTACCCGAAGCAGTAAAGTTAATACTTAATGCAACCCAGTTGAAGAGATAGGCATTTCTTGCAGTCAGGTCTCAATTAAGAGATAAAAGACAAAAAGTGCAAAGCGCTTGATAAAGCTAAGAATACAAGGCCAGTCATGGATGTGCTTGAAGCTGTCCATAGCGATAACTGGATAGTCAGCTGGAATCTTCTTGAATTGAAGTGGGTGCTCTAACTTATCAAATTCCACATATGGGGAAATTATTGGTGCCTACAGTGGTGATTAACACTAACCCACTGGGTCAGAAACAAGCTGGGATAAAGGTGAAAACTGTATCTGACTATCAACACCAAATACATCCATTTAGAGAAAGATAGCAGATGATTTTTTCTTTTTTTATATCTTCAGTTGTGCAGGTTGTCAGGTTGGTCACACAGTTAACGCTGCATATAGAGTGCTCTCTATAATGTGCAAATTGCAATGCACATTAAAATGTAATCTACTTTAATAAGTCACATGAAGATTACATTTTAAGATAATTGTTTGTGTGTTTATGCTACACACCAAAAATATTTTCATGTTTTGTTTACATTATTTTCTCTGTGCCTTTAAACATAATGATTGCTAGTGCTAGCACTGAACAACTCCCCTTTCAAATGATTGGGTGCAAAGTTGCAGAAATTTGAATTTTAAATTCCTGGAGATATGGATCATTATAAAATGCTAGTATGGAATATTACTGAATTTCCCAAAGTTAGATTTATTATGATCATCAGAAATATTTCTGCATTGATCATTAGAAAACTTGAATTATACATACAGTTTTATGAAATTGTACATTTTTTAATCTCTTTGTAGACAAAAATTATTTAAAAGGTGATGATTTTTTGAAATGTTTACAATGAGCATCAGAATCTGGGATATTTGATATGTCTATTCATTAGAATTCGGTCAATTATCAATGATTCATTAGAGTGAGTAGAAGGAAATGAGAGGAAATGGAAATGACAAATCTAAATTTCACATTGTTCATTCATTTAAAAGTACTTTTCTACTGAGCCACCAGTAAAATCATTTACAAGTGATGACATTTAACTGAAAGATTTTCATCTTCTCCCACCCACCTCTTATCCATCTTGTGAAGGAAGCACCAATGAATAATAAAAGAATACGTTGAGGTCAAAAGGCAAAACGGGTCCTTATTGGTCTATGCAAATACTACGTGCTCAGCAAGTAGCAAAATTATGGACCAGAGTTGTAGTCGGTGACTATTTGTTAAGTGAGTGTATAAATAAATGAATTAGTAGAGATATAACTAAGTTATGGGTTTACTATGCATTTTTGAAGCTAGAAAATATAATACTCAAATGAAACTTGAATTATTTTCTTTTGATTTGTGAGGGATCTATATTTGAAGAACAGGCACAAGATATACTTTTATGTGAACACTTATCCAGTACCATTATTGTTAACAAATGTGTGCTATCTTTCCAAAGAAGTTTGTAATGTAACCTTCTGGAGTTATAGGACATTTCATGTACTCTATTCCCTCAGTAGTTTCTGGATAAATAGGTAAAATTTCTAATCTATTTTTTGTTGAAATAATTCTATAATCTTGGTTTTGTGTGTTATTTTGCTTTATTTAGTTATTGAAAGTGCTGTGGATAGAATCTAACTTCACACACATGAAAAGTAAATATTCTACTACTAAGCTATGCCCTAAAGCCAATTAGATGCTAAATATAACAAAAATTCTGATATTTTGGACTGATAATTAGTAATATGTTGAGGTAAGTTTTTTAAGTTAGAGGAACTATAAAGTCCAACTAATACAGATTGCAGCCGATTCAGGAGGGATGGTAGTTCTAATCCTGCCACCTAATATGGCCCTTGGTGCCTGCCAGGAGCTAGACCAAAGAAAGAAAAAACATTTTTCTTGTTCAAATTTACTTTTTTTTTTTTTTGGCAACAGCTGCTGAAAGAATACATTTTCTAGAAGTTGTTCTCCATCATAATTTTTAAGTAATGAATTCTAAATTCTCGGGTATGGACATCAGTGAAGTCCCTGAGAACTTAGTATAGTTTAACTAGACTCAGATTTATAAATATGCTTTGTGAGTCTCTACAAATTCCTTTTCAATTCAATATGCAGAATTTCTCTACAGTAAGTCATCAAATTGCATCGAACTGTGCCAAGCCCTGTAATCTATTGATATTTAAATCTTTTCCTAAATTATCTCATGTCAGAGTGTATATAATTTTAGAGTACTTTATATATAAAATTAAGTTAGTATAATATTTTCTTGAATTTTACACAAAGCATTGCATTTCAATTTACGGTATTTAAATTGTTTTCAAATCTCCACTTTGCTTAGTCTAAACTGATTTCTTTTTCATTGTCTTGGGTTTTTATTGCTATAGAGATAGATATACAAGTCTGCTTTCTGTACAATAACTGACTCTATCAGGTCACCCCATCAAGGTATTTGGTCAAGAATCTTCCTCCAGCCAGACTTGGGGAGAAGGGATATGCGTTATCTTGTGAATCAAAGCTTGGGACACTGTGTCGGGTTCAGTTTTGCAGCTGGACACACACCAGAATATAGGATGCATGAGCGTGAGTGGGCGTGAGTGGGCGGGAAGGAGGAAACTATAATCTAGGTCTATCCAAGAAATTGGGGTGAACAGTGAGGGTCATACGCACCTCCGAATTCTGCTTGTGGCCGTGCTGGGGGTCGGGGGCTGTTGAGCACCTCGGGGACCACAGGCCAGCTGGCGCACTTCCCCTAAGGGGGGCTCATTTCTTCTCAGCCTCTCTTTTCTGGGTCCTTGTTTGAACTTGCAATCGGCCAGGGTGGCCTTGATGGCATCTTCAGCCAGCATGAAGCAGTGCAGTTTCACGGGTAGGGGAGGAGGGGGGACAGGCAGAGCTCCTTGACTATGTCCGCGTTCTTGATGGTCAGGGCCTCCTCCACCATTTTGCCTGATTTTTTATGGGCAGGATCTATGTACTTAAATTGAATGGTAGCTGAAGGTGTTCAGTCTAACTCAAAAAATTTTTTTCTAATAAAAATTTCCTTATCACAGTCTTTTGAACCAAATACTGTAGTTGCCATCAAGTGGGAAGTTAACTCATGATTCTTTAAGAGTCCTGTGAGAATAACAAATTCTGACACTAACAGAACTGTCAGCATTTGAAGCCAACAGAAGCATGGCAATTGTAGGTGGAATGTGTAGTCAAAGAGAGAGTTTCAAGTCCTATTGTTTACAGAGATGATTTTTTGTTTTGCAGAAAATAAATAATTTCAATTTTTCCTTTTAAATTTTATATAGACTAAACTCTAAACTGAAATTGATTTTATAAAAAGATTTTATACAATATTAATATATTTGGGTTTTGGGCCACATCTGACAATGCTCAGGGATAAGTCCTGGCTCTGCCATCAGGAATTTCTGGCAAGCTTGAGGGACTATTTGTGATGCTGGAGATAGAAACCAGGTTGACCACAAGCAGGGCATATGCCTTAACCATAATACTTTCTCTCTAACCCCACATTAAGTATTAAATACAATATTTAATATATGTAATTTTGCCAAGCTTCTTTGCTTATTTACCTATTTATTATTTAATGAAACACTGGCTATATTTCAAGTTTCTGATATAGGAAATACTATAATAACTGTTTACATATAATATTTATGTTTGCTTAACAAGCTTCTGTAATAGGTACTATTATTATCCATATATTTCAGAATTTAAAAATTAGTATAGACATTACATTAGCAAGTCTAAAATAGCTGATCAATGATGTGTATGTGACTTGAGGAAGATGGAAACAACAGTAGCAAAATACATAAAATAATTTATGTTTACAATTATTTTTCAAAGGGTGAAATGACAGTGATGGGTTTAGGTGCAGGAGAGTAAGTAGGGATTATAGTGCATCAAGCGGTTATGTAAAGATTTGGGAGGTGGTGACATTTGAGAGAATACCTGTAGGATAAGAAGAGATGAGCTATGCAAACACAGTTCTAACTTCATGCAGAAAGAAGCTTAACGTGTTTGACAAAAAAAAAAAAAAAAAAAGGGAACCCAACTCAAGTATAGTCCTGAAAAGATTCTGTTGTACTTAGACATCTAAAAAAAAAAAACTAAGAATGTAAGAATAATTGACTAAATTATGCTCAATTTTGTTAACTCTCTCTGGAGTATTCAAGTCTTGGGTATAGAAACATCTCTTTTTGGATTTTGCATGGTATTTTTCTCTATATTCTTTCTTATTCAAACATTTCTTGGTTCACAACATTTAACTATGAAATAACTTCTTTATGTATTCAATGTTTATTAAGAATAGAGTCTGCAATTAAAAACAACAACAACAACAAATTTCATAAGAGGCTTTCTAAGAAATGGTCTTAAAGTTTTTCTTAGCTTCATCTTCACCAAATGATATTTGGGTAGAGAAAAGATACTCTAAAAGAAAGTTGATGGAATTGAGTAGATGGTTAAGAACATTTACCTTGCATGCAACCAAATGGGATTTGATCCTGGCACACCATATGGTCCCCCCAGCTCACTGGGAGTGATCCCTAAGTGCAGAGCCAGTTGCAAGCTTAGAGCGCTGCCAGGGGTGACACCCAAAACAAAATAAAAAATAATGAAAGTATTTTGAATTTTTTTTATTAACCCATTCTTTGTCTTTTAAAGAATGAGCAATTCTTTTTTTTTTTCAATTTTTTTAAATTTTATTTAAACACCTTGATTACATACATGATTGTGTTTGGGTTTCAGTCATGTAAAGAACACCACCCATCACCAGTGCAACATTCCCACCACCAATGTCCCAAGTCTCCCTCCTCCCCACCTAACCCCTGCCTGTACTTTAAACAGGCTCTACATTTCCCTCATACATTCTCATTATTAGGAAAGTTCAGAATTATTTCTGAATTATTTCTCTAGTTAAACTCATCACTCTTTGTGGTGAGCTTCCTGTGGTGAGCTGGAACTTCCAGCTCTTTTCTCTTTTGTGTCTAAAAATTATTATTGCAAGAATGTCTTTCATTTTTCTTAAAACCCATAGATGAGTGAGACCATTCTGTGTTTTTCTCTCTCTCTCTGGCTTATTTCACTCAGCATAATAGATTCCGTGTACATCCATGTATAGGAAAATTTCATGACTTCATCTCTCCTGACAGCTGCATAATATTCCATTGTGTATATGTACCACAGTTTCTTTAGCCATTCATCTGTTGAAGGGCATCTTGGTTGTTTCCAGAGTCTTGCTATGGTAAATAGTGCTGCAATGAATATGGGTGTAAGGAAGGGGTTTTTGTACTGTATTTTTGTGTTCTTAGGGTATATTCCTAGGAGTGGTATAGCTGGATCATATGGGAGCTCGATTTCAAGTTTTTGGAGGAATCTCCATATCGCTTTCCATAAAGGTTGAACTAGACGGCATTCCCACCAGCAGTGGATAAGAGTTCCTTTCTCTCCACATCCCCGCCAACACTGTTTATTCTCATTCTTTCTGATGTGTGCCATTCTCTGGGGTGTGAGGTGGTATCTCATCGTTGTTTTGATTTGCATCTCCCTGATGATTAGTGATGTGGAGCACTTTTTCATGTGTCTTTTGGCCATTTGTATTTCTTTTTTGTCAAAGTGTCTGTTCATTTCTTCTCCCCATTTTTTGATGGGATTAGATGTTTTTTTCTTGTAAAGTTCTGTCAGTGCCTTGTATATTTTGGAGATTAGCCCCTTATCTGATGGGTATTGGGTGAATAGTTTCTCCCACTCAGTGGGTGGTTCTTGTATCCTGGGCACTATTTCCTTTGAGGTGCAGAAGCTTCTCAGCTTAATATATTCCCATCTGTTAATCTCTGCTTTCACTTGCTTGGAGAGTGCAGTTTCCTCCTTGAAGATGCCTGTAATGTCCTGGAGTGTCTTGCCTATGTGCTGTTCTATATATCTTATGGTTTTGGGGCTGATATCGAGGTCTTTAATCCATTTGAATTTTACCTTCGTACATGATGATAGCTGGGGGTCTAAGTTCAATTTTTTGCAAGTAGCTATCCAATTGTGCCAACACCACTTGTTGAAGAGGCTTTCCCTGCTCCATTTAGGGTTTCCTGCTCCTTTATCAAAAATTAGTTGATTGTATGTCTGGGGAAAATTTTCTGAGTATTCAAGCCTATTCCACTGATCTGAGGGCCTGTCCTTATTCCAATACCATGCTGTTTTGATAACTATTGCTTTGTAGTACAGTTTAAAGTTGGGGAAAGTAATTCCTCCCATATTCTTTTTCCCAATGATTGCTTTGGCTATTCGAGGGTGTTTATTGTTCCAAATGAATTTCAAAAGTGTCTGATCCACTTCTTTGAATAATGTCATGGGTATCTTTAGAGGGATAGCATTAAATCTGTATAATGCCTTGGGGAGTATTGCCATTTTGATGATGTTAATCCTGCCAATCCACGAGCAGGGTATGCATTTCCATTTCCACGTGTCCTCTCTTATTTCTTGGAGCAGAGTTTTATAGTTTTCTCTGTATAGGTCCTTCACATTTTTAGTCAAGTTGATTCCAAGATATTTGAGTTTGTGTGGCACTATTGTGAATGGGGTTGTTTTCTTAATGTCCATTTCTTCCTTATTACTGTTGGTGTATAGAAAGGCCATTGATTTTTGTGTGTTAATTTTGTAGCCTGCCACCTTGCTATATGAGTCTATTGTTTCTAGAAGCTTTTTGGTAGAGTCTTTAGGGTTTTCTAAGTAGAGTATCATGTCATCTGCAACCAGTGAGAGCTTGACTTCTTCCTTTCCTATCTGGATTCCCTTGATATCTTTTTCTTGCCTAATCGCTATAGCAAGTACTTCCAGTGCTATGTTGAATAGGAGTGGTGAGAGAGGACAGCCTTGTCTTGTACCAGAATTTAGAGGGAAGGATTTTAGTTTTTCTCCGTTGAGGATAATATTTGCCGTTGGCTTGTGGTAGATGGCTTCAACTAGATTGAGAAAGGTTCCTTCCATTCCCATCTTGCTGGGAGTTTTGATCAAGAATGGGTGTTGGACCTTATCAAATGCTTTCTCTGCATCTATTGATATGATCATGTGGTTTTTATTTTTCTTGTTATTGATGTTGTGTATGATGTTGATAGATTTACAGATGTTAAACCAGCCTTGCATTCCTGGGATGAAACCTATTTGATCATAGTGGATGATCTTCTTAATGAGGCATTGAATCCTATTTGCCAGGATTTTGTTGAGGATCTTTGCATCTGCATTCATCAGCGATATTGGTCTGTAATTTTCTTTTTTTGTAGCATCTCTGTCTGTTTTAGGTATCAAGGTGATGTTGGCTTCATAAAAGCTATTTGGAAGTGTTTCCGTTTGTTCAATTTCATGAAAGAGTCTTGCCAGGATTGGTAGTAGTTCCTCTTGGAAAGTTTGAAAGAATTCATTAGTGAATCCATCTGGGCCTGGGCTTTTGTTTTTCGGCAGACCTTTGATTACCATTCTAATTTCATCAATGGTGATGGGGGTGTTTAGATATGCTACATCCTCTTCCTTCAACCGTGGAAGATTATAAGAGTCCAAGAATTTATCCATTTCTTCCAGGTTCTCATTTTTAGTGGCGTAGAGTTTCTCAAAGTAGTTTCTGATTACCCTTTGAATCTCTGTCATATCAGTAGTGATCTCTCCTTTTTCATTCCTGATACGAGTTATCAAGTTTCTCTCTCTCTCTTTCTTTGTTAGGTTTGCCAGTGGTCTATCAATCTTGTTTATTTTTTCAAAGAACCAACTTCTGCTTTTGTTGATCTTTCGGATTGTTTTTTGGGTTTCCACTTCATTGATTTCTGCTCTCAGCTTTGTTATTTCCTTCTGTCTTCCTATTTTTGGGTCCTTTTGTTGAGCATTTTCTAGTTCTATTAGCTGTGTCATTAGGCTACTCAGGTAAGCTCCTTCTTCCTTCCTGATGTGTGCTTGCAAAGCTATAAATTTTCCTCTCAGTACTGCTTTTGCTGTGTCCCATAAGTTCTGATAGTTTGTGTCTTGATTGTCATTTGTTTCCAGGAACCATTTGATTTCCTCCTTGATTTCATCTTGGACCCTCTGGTTATTGAGTATGAGGCTGTTTAACTTCCAGGTGTTAAGGTTTTTCTTCTGAGTCCCTTTGGAGTTCACAAATAATTTCAGAGCCTTGTGGTCAGCAAAGGCAGTCTGCAAAATTTCTATCCTCTTAATATTATGGAGGTATGTTTTATGTGCCAGCATGTAGTCTATCCTGGAGAATGTCCCATGTACATTGGAGAAGAATGTGTATCCAGGTTTCTGGGGGTGGAGTGTCCTATATATATCCACTAAGCCTCTTTCTTCCAATTCTCTCCTCAGGTCTAGTATATTCTTGTTGGGTTTCAGTCTGGTTGACCTGTCCAGTGTTGACAAAGCCGTGTTGAGGTCCCCCACAATTATTGTGTTGTTATTGATATTATTTTTCAGATTTGTCAACAGTTGTATTAAATATTTTGCTGGCCCCTCATTTGGTGCATATATGTTTAGGAGAGTTATTTCTTCCTGGTCTACATACCCCTTGATTAATATAAAATGTCCATCTTTGTCCCTTACAACCTTCCTGAGTATGAAGTTTGCATTATCTGATATTAGTATGGCCACTCCAGCTTTTTTATGGGTGTTGTTTGCTTGGATAATTTTTCTCCAGCCTTTTATTTTGAGTCTATATTTGTTCTGACTATTCAGGTGCGTTTCTTGTAGGCAGCAGAAGGTTGGATTGAGTTTTTTGATCCATTTAGCCACTCTGTGTCTCTTGACTGGTGCATTTAGTCCATTGACATTGAGAGAAAGAATTGTCCTGGGATTTAATTCCATCTTTATTTCAAAATTTGGTGTGTCTCTTGGTTAGTCTTGTCTTAAATTAGGTCTTTCAGTTTTTCTCTTAAGACTGGTTTGGAGTCTGTAAAGTTTCTGAGCTGCTTTTTGTCTGTGAAACCATGTATTCTTCCGTCAAATCGGAAAGTGAGTTTTGCTGGGTATAGTATTCTGGGTGAAGCATTCATTTCATTCAGTCTTGTCACAATATCCCACCACTGCTTTCTGGCATTGAGTGTTTCTGGTGACAGGTCTGCTGTAAATCTCAAGGACGCTTGCTTGAACGTAATTTCCCCTTTTGATCTTGCTGTTTTCAGAATTCTGTCTCTATCTGTGGGATTTGTCATTGTGACTAGGATGTGTCTTGGGGTGTTTTTTCTGGGGTCTCTTTTGGTTGGTACTCTTCGAGCATGTAGGATTTAATCACCTATATTCTTTAGCTCTGGAAGTTTCTCTTTAATGATGTTCTTGACCGTTGATTCTTCCTGGAAATTTTCTTCCTGGGTCTCTGGGACTCCAATGATTCTTAAGTTGTTTCTGTTGATCTTATCATAGACTTCTATTTTCATCTGTTCCCATTCTTTGACGAATTTTTCCGTTGTCTGCTCATTTGCTTTAAATTTTTTGTCTAATCTCTCCTGCTGTATGGAATTGTTATGTATCTCATCTTCCACAGCACCAAGTCTATTCTCAGCTTCTGATACCCTGTCCCAGAGCTTATCCATTTTGTCATTCACTTCGTTTACTGACTTTTTCAGGCCTGTTAATTGATATGTTATTTCAGTTTGGAGTTTTGTGATTTCTGTCTTCATATTTTCTTGGTTCTTATTAGTGTTCTGTTCAACTCGATTCATGGTTTCTTTGAGTTCTTTGAACATATTCCATATTGATAGTCTAAAGTCCTTATCTGAGAGGTTGATTAGTTGGTTGGCCATTATCTGGTCATCAGAATTTTCCTCTTCATTCTCTATGTCTGATGCTGGCCTGCGTTGTTTCCCCATTGTCACACTTGTATTTTGGGTTTTTCTACGTGTTGTGGTGGTATTCATTGGCTATATGATGTAGGCAGCTCACTTCTCTGGCTCCGCCCTTTCTGGATGGGCTGACTTGTCTCTAAGGGAGGGGAGTCCTCCGTGGGTGAAGCCTCACACTGGATCAAATCTTAGGCCCAAGCATTCAACGGAGAAGACAGTCCAAAGAGGAATGCTTGCTTCTGTGTTATAGCTCAGTTCTTAGTGTGATTTTTTTCTTCTTGTTACGATGGTGTTCTTTTCTTAGAAAGAGCGCACGGCCGTGTAGCGAAGCTCCACTGGGCGGTTGCAGATTCGTGGCTTTTCCCTGCCTGATGTCCCAAACAGGGCAGCTGGCTTCTGCGAAAGCCCGCCGGTTTTCACGTTCTGGAGACCCGCCCTGGAAATGGCGTCTGGGAGAGCAGATTTCTGGAGCGTCTTTTGCCCCACTCCCAAGAGTTTCACGCAAGAGGACAGTAGAGAAACATTTACAAGGAGCACTCACAGTTGAACTCCACTGGGCGGGTGCAGATTCGTGGCTTTTCCCTGCCTGATGTCCCAAACAGGGCAGCTGGCTTCTGCGAAAGCCCGCCGGTTTTCACGTTCTGGAGACCCGCCCTGAAAATGGCGTCTGGGAGAGCAGATTTCTGGAGCGTCTTTTGCCCCACTCCCAAGAGTTTCACGCAAGAGGACAGTAGAGAAACATTTACAAGGAGCACTCACAGTTGGGCTCCACTGGGCGGGTGCAGATTCGTGGCTTTTCCCTGCCTGATGTCCCAAACAGGGCAGCTGGCTTCTGCGAAAGCCCACCGGTTTTCACGTTCTGGAGACCCGCCCTGAAAATGGCGTCTGGGAGAGCAGATTTCTGGAGCGTCTTTTGCCCCACTCCCAAGAGTTTCACGCAAGAGGACAGTAGAGAAACATTTACAAGGAGCACTCACAGTTGGGCTCCGCTGGGCGGGTGCAGATTCGTGGCTTTTCCCTGCCTGATGTCCCAAACAGGGCAGCTGGCTTCTGCGAAAGCCCTCCGGTTTCTGCGGCCTTCTGCGAAAGCCCGCATCATCCGTATTTTGAATTTTGAATGATCCACATATTTGTCAGAGATGGGTGATTGTTAACTTGGGGAGAGACAGTGAATATTATTTAGTAAAATGAAAAGTTTTCGATTTTTTCCACCAAGTTTTTTCTTGCAATAAAAAATATACTTTGTAAAATATGTTTTATTTTATTTCCCACTCCTGATTCTGAGTTGTAAGTTTGAGAACGCCCTCTTATCCTTACTTGAATATGAAACAGAGTATTTAATTTCAAGCAAGGTATTTAAAAGGTTTATCCAAGATATTTATGTGTGTAAAGCAAGTGTGCTTACACTGTACTATCTCTCTAGTCCAAGATTTGGAAATTTTTAGTTCTTCTATTTTATTGTTTGGGCAAATACTATTGCTTATATGTATCTTTATATTTAATATAGTTAAACTTATCTTTACATTTAACATTAATCCACTGAAATGTGTCACATAATAAACACTTGATAAATATTAGTTTTTTTCAAATGCAGTCATGTATATTTTGAAGTCATATTGTAATGAATGTTGACATGGTACTGTCATAGTGAAACAAATGCTTGCAGTATGACTAATCTCTGTTCCTTAAAGGATAAACCTCAATCAATTAAGAACATATATCCTTTACTATATAGTACATGCTAATCATGTTAGAATTTTGTAAACTATAAAGGCATGTGATAGAATGACTCCTTATCAAAAGCCTGGATATGGTAAAAATATTATATTGATCAATTTTTTTTTTGGTTTTTCGGTCACACCTGACAGTGCTCAGGGGTTACTCCTGGCTCTAAGCTCAGAAATCGATCCTGGTAGGCTCTGGGGACCATATGGGATGCTGGGATTCAAACCACTGTTCTTCTGAATACAAGGCAAATGCCCTACCTCCATCCTATTTTTCTGGCCCACATGTTGATTAATTTTTATTTCTCATTACATTATACCATTTATGGATTTTATATAAAAAGTTATTTTACTTTATCATCACCAAAGTGCTTAGGACCCTACATGATTGTTTATATGTTACTTCTAGTCAATCTCTTTATTTTTCCACCCCCTATTCTCACTGCTTAGAAATCTGAGTTTTGTAATCCAAGACCAAGGGTTGGGGCTAGAATGGTCGCAAAGTGGGTAGAGCATTTGTCGTGCATGCAGCTGACCCAGGTTTGATCCCTGGCATCCCATTAGGTCCCTTAAATCTGCCAGGTGTGATTTCTGGAGAGCCAGGAGTAACTCTTGAGTGCCCCTGGCTGTAGCACCAAAACCTCCAGTCCCTCCCCCACAAAAAAGAATATAAGGCCAAGGTTTATTATTGTTCAATACTGTCAATTCTCTTGTATTTCTCTGTATACTACAGATAAGTGAGATCATTTAATATTTGTCCCCCCTCTACTTAAGAAACTATCTTCCAGTTCTATTCAAGTTTCAGTGAACTACATGTTTTTACCCTTTCTTTTAGTGGTTTAGTTCTAAGTTGATATGAGTTTTCTATTACTACATTGGTTCAAAATTACGTGGTGGTGGGGTGCTGGAGAACTACTTCAGAAGTCAGAGGTACATGCAGGGCATATTAGAAACTGAGTTAAATTACAGCACTGTTAGCTTTGAGGGTCTAAAGCAGTTTTAGGTCCTGAATTGAACAGATTTGGTCAAATATCATTGCAAGATGCTTCCAGGCCTCCAAAGCACTGCTCGTCCATTCAACGAAAAGTGGAGGATAATTCTACTCTTTTAAACAGACGGCCTAATGTAGTTTTAATTTGTAGAAATGCAATTCTGGCTATGTAGAGCAGAATACTAAGAAAACATTTTTAATAAGTAACAATATAAATAATGATTTGCAATCATTCTTTTGTTTTTTTTCCTTTTGCTTTTTTTCCCTATGAGGAAATATAGTGATTTGCCACAATAAAGCCAATTGTATTTTTACTTTTGCTTTCTGTTCTAAAAGATTGATAGTAAAATATGACAGACATTGTGAGTGTTCAAACCACAAGCTATCCTGGACGGTTCTGAACAAGCCATGGGATACTCATTAAATGAGTGCACTGTATGTTCTAGAGCCCCTAGCTTGCTCTCAACATGGGATCTATTGTTTACATTAGCAGGTACATTAAGTACAGTTAGCAGATACATTTAAAGCAAAGTATCAGATATTTATATAGCTATGGACATAGGGTGATAAACAATCACCTTCACTGTATTGCATTGAAATCACAGTAATCTATTTTGTTCCTGTCTAGGAACACATTTACACTACTCATTGTCTAAGTGAAGCTAAACTTGTTTTATCCAATAGGGATTTAGGACCTTGGGTTTTTATTAAAAAGATAATTTTGCACAAGGGACCTCAGTCAAATGATAAGTCACATTAATTAATTAATTAATCATTTCTCATCAAGGCTTTATAGTGGCCAACAATACAAGATCTAGAATTAGAGAACAATTAATTTTTTAGCAAGTATGAACACTTTTAATCTTAAAAGTTCAAGGTTTTATATTAATTGAAATGAGTGACCAGTTATAAGGTAGCTTGTTCTGGTCTATTAGTATTTCATAGAGTAGAAAACAAAGATCATTTATTTTCTGTTACATATCTTTGACGAAAACAAATTGATGAATACACAAATTGAAGTATTGAATTGACTTCTCTGTATACTTTTTTATTTGAACACTAAAGCATATGCTCCTGAAATTGTATTCTAGCAAAAAGAGAAACATTTGAGTAAAAGTAAAACATGCTTACAACTTGCTAGTCGTAAAGTACAAAACTGGGGCACAGAAGATGTCTTAACTTAGCGAGAAAACTAGAAATGGGACCACCTCTCTATATAATCAAATATAGAGTAACACAGTATTCGGTATAATGAAAGTCAACCATCTACTATTTAATTACTAAATGGACAAATAGGGCTCAGCCACCATTCATGAGGCATAATTAAATGTATAAAAAATTATTAAATTGTTTAAAAAGTTTTTTGAGGCTTATCAAATGTTTGGATACTATTCACTGATTTTTCTTAGAGTCAATATTTGGGGGTTACATTTTACAGATATGTTTATTGTTACTTATTAAAATTAATTTTTTTAGTATTCTGCTCTACATAGCCAGAGAACAGCTGCTTGACACTTTCTGTATAATTTTAATTCATTTAAGTAGAATTCTCTTAGACTTACTCCCTCTTCTTAGTTAAGTAGTCTTAACTCCTCTGACAACTCCCAGCTTTAATTTTTTTTAATTACTTTTTTTTGTATATTCTACTGTCTTTCGAGTGCCTCTTTAAAAGGTGCAAAAATTCATTACTGCAGACTTTCCCGGACAATAATTTCATTTTTTATTCTTTGGCTGAAGGAGTAATATACTCAACATTATGGTAAAATGAGATCTAGGGACAAAAGTTTTTTCCCCTAATCAGTTTTGTTAAATATTATCAGTGTTTCCAAATTTATTGCTCTATAATATCATAATGAACTAGATAATTCTTAGATGGATTGATGACTTAGAGTTTAGACCTGAATCCATAAAGTACATTAAAAAAAAAAGCTAAAACACTTCATGACTTATAGTTTTAGTGTTTTCATCACTCTATTGACAAGAAAAAAAAAGCATTATAAAAATTGATATAATAGTTAAATAGAAACTTGTACTGTGAAAGAAATGATCATCAAAATAAAAAAGCATTCTACTGAGAGAAAATATTTGTATAATATACATCATATAAGGGACTATATCCAATGTAGATATTCAAATTATAGCAATTCTCCTTTATGAAATAAACTAATTGTGCATTACAGTTATGCATTCTTTTTGGTGGAAAGACATACTTGACAGTGCTCAGGTCTCTGTTTTCAAAGATAACCCCGGCAGTGCTTGGATGACCTTATATGGTGCCAGAGATCAGACCTAGATTAGCCTCAGAATAAGAAAAATCTTTACCAGCTGTATTATTACTTTGATTTATTAATTTTAATTATCAAAAGTTCTGAAGCTTTATATAATTAAATTAAACATGTATTTGTTAATTTAATAAAGAATTTTGTAAAGGAATATTTAGTATGCAAAAATTTATACATATATGTATTATGGATATATAAGACTTTTGTACATATGCATATTCCTGATACATACTATCACCACAATCAAGATATATCTACTATCTCTAAAAATGTTGAGTCTCTTTGCCTCTTCATTTTTTAATGGTAAAAGTTTACAATTACTACTATAAAATCGACTCTCTTAAAAACCTTAAAAAGCACACCATAATGTTAGCCATAGACTTAAACTTACTCTTTTAATTCATCTTCTGCCCCATTCATTACATCAATTATTTTAGAGGTTAAAGTAAAAAATAACTAGTCAATTTTGAGCTTTCTCTTATTATTTTATTAAATATATAATTCATGAGCATAAATGAATTTATTTGCTCTCAAAAATATCCAGAATTATCACTTATCTTCATCACACTTTTATAATGTTATTTTGATAACAGTGACAACTCTATGCCTATTTGTTAATCTCCCAAATTATGTTTACTTCTACTTTTGTCTTCCTATAGGTTTTTCTCTAAAATGTGATTTTTACACATCATGGCTCTTTTCCTTTATTTAAAATTCTTTATATCAGTTTTAATAATTCTCTACTTCTCATACTTATTTTTAGCACTTTAAATATATTTGAAATATTACTAGAAGTGAAATAGTGAAATATTACTAGAAGTATACTATTTAATGTTTTATCATATGTATACAATCATGAAACAATGACCACAATTAAGATAATGAAGATCTTTATTACACTTAATGTTTCTTTCTTTTCCTTTGAATTACATACCTCCTCCTTCCTTTATCTATGTACATTTCCTTGGCAACCACTGACATGCTTTCTGCTGCTATATGGTTGTTTGAATTTTAAAGAATTTTATGATTTTATGTATGGGATAATATAATTGCTAATCTTTTTATCTTTTTAACGATAATTATTTTGAAATTCATCTATATTGTTCTATGTGTAAATTGCCCATTCCTTACTGTTTTTAAGAACTATTCTATTATGTTTATATATTGTGGAATGCTTTATCATTTGCCAGCTAGTGCACACTTGAGTTGTTTTCAATTTTTAAAAAACTTAATTGATTTTCTTTAAAGAGCATGTATCACATAGTTGATATAGTTGATCATAAATATATTTGTTTCTCAGCAAGTGGGAGCAAAATTATTTAAAAAAAAGAAAGGAAAGGGAAAAGAAAGGAAGAAAGAGAAAAAAGACAGACGAAATAAAGATAAAAGAAAGAAAAAGAAGGAAGAAAGAAGGAAGGGAGGAAGGAAGAAAGAAAAAAGAAAGAGAAAAAGAAAGAAAGAAGGAAAGAAAGAAGAAAGAAAAAAGAAGAAAGAGAAGGAAAGAAAAAGAAAAAGAAAGAAAGAAAGGAAAGAAAGAATGAAAGAAAAGAAAGAAGGAAGGAAAGAGAAAGAAAGAAAGAAGAAAAGAAAGAAAGGAAGGAAAGAAAGAAAGAAAGAAAGAAAGAAAGAAAGAAAGAAAGAAAGAAAGAAAGAAAGAAAGAAAGAAAAAGGAAAGAGAAAGAAAGAAAGAAAGAAAGAAAGAAAGAAAGAAAGAAAGAAAGAAAGAAAGAAAGAAAGAAAGAAAGAAAGAAAGAAAGAAAGGAAGGAAGGAAGGAAGGAAGGAAGGAAGGAAGGAAGGAAGGAAGGAAGAAAGGAAGGAAGGAAGGAAGGAAGGAAGAAAGGAAGGAAGGAGGGAAGGAGGGAAGGAAGGAAAGAAAGGAAGAAAGGAAGGAGAAAAAAGAAAAAGAAAGAAACAAAAGAGAGAACAGCATAATCAAGTGTATGAAAATTGTTGGATCTCCAATGAGGTCATGGAGTCATTCTTTAGAAGGTTTTGTAAGCTCTTGTTGCTAGTTGACCATTCTGTTACTTTATTTGTTTCTGAACATTAGGTGGCTTCAGACACACAGGGAATCTAAATTGGTGTGTTCCTACCAGGATGACAGTATTAAAATGGAGCTTCACCACTGTGCTGTTCAGGAATTACAAGTGCTATTGCTGACACTGTGGCTTTTCTAGGGCTTGTTTTTGGCTGTTATGGCTTCCAAAATTATGAGAATATAGGGGAAGGGGGTTGTCTACAGTCAACCCAAAAGAACCTCCTGGTTATATCAGCACAAATTCTTTATACCTGGAAGTTTGGTCATATTGGTGTATGCAGAGAGTATAGAGGAGTATTAAAGCAGGGCCATTGTAGAAGCAGCGATTATAGATGATGGGTGAGTCAGTGGTGGCTGAGTCAATTTAGGCTTCAGTTCTGTGATCGTTGTACCCATTATTTTTCATGGCTTGAACAGAGTGAGTCCATGGAGCTGGCTGGGTGCAGACACAGCGACAGCATTTGTAGGCTGTTTCCTGTTTCTAATTTTTGGTTCTGATAAATACAAGCTGCTATGAACATTTATGCTCATTTTTTTTATCAGCACAATCTTTTATTTTATTTTAGTAAATACTTTAGAGAGGAATGACCAGAGTTTAGAGCATATTGTTTTTCTTTTAAAGGTGCTAATTTGAGAGTAGAATAAATAGGACACTTACCTTGCCCACAGCAGACCAAGGTTTAGCACCACATATTGTTCCCTGATCCCTGCTAAGAGTGAGTCCTAAGAGCAGAGCCAATAAGACCTGAGCATTACTAGGCTTGGCCCCCAAACAAACCAAACAAAGTGCTAATCTCTTTTCCAGAGTTTTTACCATTTTGCATATGAATTGGAGTTTTTCAACATTCTCACAGAAACTGTTTGCTCAGTCATTTGATTTTAGTATCTGTGGTATTATAAAATTGTGATTTTAATTTGCATCTTCTTAATGACAGAGATATTTAACATCTTTCTACATGTTATTTGTCATCTCTATGATGTCTTTGATAATGTATTTAAAATAATTTCCCTGTCTTTTTACAACAAAATTTTGAGATATAGTAAGAAAATTTTTATATATAAATACCTTGTCAGGTATAATCACTTACTATTTTTTAATTTGTAGTTGTATTTTCATAATATTTACTTGATAATCTAAAAAAAAGGACTTTGAAAATGTTTTAGTTATGATCAAAATTTAATTTGGGTTTATATAAAAGAAAGTTTGTCTAAATCAGTCCAAATATTTTTGTGGCCATTTTATAATTTTTGGACTAATAGCTTTATAGATGATCCTTTTATAGTTAGTTTTTTGCAGAAAGCTCTTGATTTTTTCTTTGTATATGACTTTTCCATTATACAACTATGTATTTTAAAGATACTATTTTTCACCAGTATATTGATTTCTAATCTTTGTCAAAAAATTAATTGCCAATGAAAGTGTAAAATTTCTTGCAATTCTATTCTGTTCCACTGATCTATTTATCTATCTTTATTCTATATTCAGTTTGTCTTGCTTGTGCATAATTTCTATTGTAATAGACTATATTCTTTATTTATTTATTTGTTTGTTATCTCTATCTGCATCTTGGAAGCAAGCTCCATAAAGGAGATATTTTTTGTCACTTTGTTTTCTGCTTCTTTCCAGAACCACTTATTCCAATGTTGTCACCTGATATGATTTGTCAAATAAATGAATATATATATATATATATATATATAACTATAAAAAGAAGGTTCTAGTAAAGAGATGAATATATTGTGAAAAATAGAATGTTAAAAAGAAACCAGATCACAGGCAGACATTTGGGAACTTTTTGTTGTTATGCATGAAGGCTGTGAAAATATCTACATTTTGGATTATTGCATCTATAAGAAAGCAAGCCACTGGGGTTTCTGTGTAAAAAGGAGAGGAAGCAGGATTATTAACTTTTAAGCGTAATAGGTCTATGAATATTTCAGGTCTCTGTTACTCATCCCTTTTTATTCTGGTTCTGGAGATTGAAACTAGTGTCACACATATGACCACTGAGCTACATTTCTGGTTCTTTCAATTTTTCCTGTTTGAAACCCACTCTACTGGCTTTCCATCTAGCTATGCTTTGGTCCCTTTTCATTTCATTCCACCTTGATCTTTGAATTGGCCTTTGACTGCTGACTTCTGTTCTCTTCTTGGTTCCAGACTGTCTGCTTGGCTTGACCCTGTGCTTAATTTCTGACCTCTCCATGACTCTTAGGAACCAAAGCCTGAATCCCAGATAGACCGCTGTCTTCAGTTCAGTCAGAAGATGGAAGCCTTTCAAATAAATAAATTCTTGAAGAAAGAAGGATATATATTAATATAAATATAGGTCTTGGGGTCAAACCTTGACCAAGATGCTCAAAATAGAGGGAAGAAGATAATGGAGACATTTAAAACACAATTGTGGAAGAGCACAAAGAAAAAGAAATATTTTCATGAAGAAGAGATTAGTTTTCTGAATAAAATTCTACAGAAACATCATAGAGAATAAAGAGCAAAGCAAGTCCATTTTGTTGTGCAAACGGAGTCCACTGCTGACCTTTGTATGCAAGAATTTACTTGCAAGATAATTTGGGACTAGTTTGAATGTGAATCTTCACCATTTTGAAATGATCATATGTCTCTGTGTTTCTAAATATAAAGTTTACAAAGATATGACTTGACTTAATCACTATTAAAGGTGATAAGGAGTGGTATGTGTGTGCATATGTGTGTACATAGTGGTAGGAAGGAGAATTATTTAATAATTTTCTTTGTCCTTTTTATCCCTCTCAATAAATAAAAATGATGTGGAATTAGGAGTTATGGTATGGTGGGAGGGGCATGTTTTGTGTTAGGGTTCTCTCCTTTTAAACTTGGATATTTATTAGTTTTAAAATCTCAGACTATTAGGAAATATATATATATATATATATATATACACATATATACATTGTGCTTCATTTAATGATTTAATCCTCTTTGAATGGTTTACAAATAGAATAGTTCATGAAGTTTTTCCAAAAGTTAGGATTTAGGATTCAGAACCTGGAACTAGCAAAAAGATGTGATAAAGCATATAAGGACAAAATAGTCTTTTTCATAACAGCTAACTAGGACCCAAAGAAGATTTTATTTTAAGCTCAGAGAGATAGACTAAAGAATAAACTAATGCTTGTATGGTAAAGGCCTGGGTGTAGTGTCAAATCAAAAGAGAAAAAGATATATAAAATTTATTTTATAATAGTTAGACAAATATGATATATTTAACATAATATTAAATATGCAGTTTATGGTTTTAATTTTAATGAAAAGAATGTTACCTGATCAAATATTTGGACTAGTACATCTTCGTTTTTGTTTAAAATGCCTTAGACAAAAATTTTAATAACCCAACCCAATCTATAAATTGCTTGTAGTATACACACACACACACACACACATATATATATACATATATATATGTATATATATATATATATATATATATATATATATATATATATATATATATATATATATACATACACTGACTTTCCCATCCATTTAAGATATGGGCTTGGAAGAAAACTTCCAGCTTGGGGAACCCTGCTTGATTGCACACCACAAATCAAGGAAGCAGGTGGTCTCGTGAAATATAAACGGCTTGCTAAACAAAGAATTTTAGTTTCTACTTAGTGCCTACAGGGGAGGAATTATGAAAGGGAGCAAAAATATAACAGGCAAAGAGAGTCCAGAATTTTGAATTTTTTAAAATAATATTTCTATTTAATCACCATGATTACAAACATGTTTGAATAGAATTTTGAAATAAAATATTTTATTGTTTTTAAAAAATCATGCAAATTAATGATAGTTTACCAACAAGCATAGCTTTGAAAAATTATGTTATTTAAAAATTATAACAGAACAAATATTTTATTTTTCTATATAATAAATGACAGATTTTGCTTCACAGAAGAGTATACATCATAGATAACAGATTTTTCAATAAGTCTAAAGTATAAATTTGAACTAAAGAGTGGCTTACTGTCTAGTTACTTATTCTTTTGCATGAACTATTAGTTAGCAGGCGAAACAAACAAAACTCCTCAGTGGATCACACCATGCCAAATTCTAAGATATTTGGGCTAACAATCTTTCTTAAAATTGTTTCTAAATAGAAAATATCATCTTTCTCAAACCAAGTAAAATCTTTATTTTAGCAGACATATGAAATGAATACTGTGTGTTCCATGCAGTTTTGAAATTAATAGTCACTTGCAACCACAAAGGCTCATATTTGTTTTATTATTTTTTTTATTTTCATAGATGATTTCGCTAGACAGAAGCCCTTGTTAATCCTACATTCACATAGATAGAAGGTCAAAGTTGGTCAGTGAGGCAAGAAATACCATATCAGGGTTTCTTTCCTCTTCAATTGAAAAAGGTATAAATTGTGGAATTAGTGTATTGATTGAAGGCTACAACATCAAGCAATCAGTTTTTCTGGCTTGACAAGATTATTTTATCCTACTTTTCTTTTATTATTATGTGTAGTATTTGAGTCATCCTTCAGGCAGATGAAGTGACAGCTTGATTTAACTCAATAAAATCCACCAGTTAGGTAACCTACTGAGCTGAACAAAAGATGAAAACGACTGCAAGGGGCAGGTGCACTGTTAGTTTAAGCAAGCAGAGGTGTCTGAAGAAGAAGAAAATATTAATGAAAATTATGCTCTAATCAATGCATTTCTATGGAAACTTGAAAGAAATTTGTAAAACCTTCTTGCCGGGCAATTGAGCAGATAATGCCTTTGCTTTAAAAACAAAGCAAAATAAACAAATCTTTAAAACTAGAGTACATGCATGAAAAATAATGCCTCCATAATGGCTGCACTTCTGTTTAATTGCAGCTCATCAAAAAATCTTTAATTTCTTGGTGTATCTGAGATGAAAATGCTGCATGATGGATTTGTGGTATTTTGGAAATCAAAACTATAATTTCTGTATCTTTTTATTGAATCTTTAATTCTCACATCATACACAAATTATCTTATGATTTTTAATTAATTGAACATATAAAAATAATACCAATGAATTTTCCTGAGAAAATCAAATATAAAAAACATCATGAATATGTTGTTTGTAAAATTAGAAAAGTTTTATAAATGTAAATTTCTATTTAACAGAACTGATATCTCTATATAAAACTCTTCAAACCTGAAGATGCTCATTGCTCCATTTGATTACATAGAAATTCTTCATTACTAGCAGTGTAAATGACTTCAGAGGCAATTGGGAACAACTCATATGAGCAAATTGTTGCCTTGAAGCTAGTAATTTTACAGATATTTACCTTTTAGTGTTTCAGGAATAAAACTTTATTCCATATTATATTAGTACATGGAAAGGAATAATATTGGCATTAAATATTGGATAACAGGTGAGGATGTGGTATCACTGTAGATAGTACGTAGATGGGGAGGAGTTTAGCTATTATAAGGAAATTTGGGGTTTGCTTTGTAACTGTGCTCTTAGGCTTTAGGTGAATCTGGTCTGATCTGGACAGTGATTTCTCAGTTACTGAAACACACAAGGATCAATTCTTAAGGTACTTCCTAGAGATTTGTTCAATAAGCAATACCTATATTAACTAACCTTTTGAAATCTTTCTGTGAAGGTAATAAAAAACTTATAAGATGATAAATAAGTTTTTCTTTACATTCTAACTGGAAAATGATAGCATTTCTTTGGCACTGTTAAGAAAAAGCAGAGCAAATATATAGAGAAACATTAGTAGCAAACAGCTTAAATGCAGGATTGGAAAGTCATAACACATGGGATACTATTATTTAATTCTCCTTTCCAAAAATATGAAATTCATTCATTTGTTAATAAACTTTTTCTCTAACCTTGATTGGCCTAGTGTGTTCTGTAAATTGTTTTTTGAATTTTGACTTTCCACTTCCACTCATCTCTCTCAAAACTTTACAGCATTGAGGGGAGTCTCTTATGGATAAAGATTTTTATGTAAAGATAGTGAAATTGTTTTGATATCCACATTCAAATTCTTACCACTGGCACAATAGTGACTTTGGTAAATTAACATTTCTGGAAGAAACTAGCTGGTGTTTCTAACTGGTATGTCCATTCATTGACGGCACATGATGAAGACTGATTATTTTCAAATACATTCCACTTTCTTCATGATTGCAGACAGAACTGAGATACTTTAAAAAACCTTTGGTTATGTAAATATAAAGGAAAATTTTATGCCTAAGTAAGTGTGTTATTCCTTATATTTAGGATAAAGAGATGGAGAAAGATAGAGAGAGGTAGAAAGAAATGAGGAATTTTTGTCTAGAGTCTAATAGAATTCCCTCATTAACTTTTTTTCAGTACTTCTATATAAAAACATAACTCACATCATAATTAAAAGTAAAATAAAGCTATGTCCATCATATGTGATTGGACTCAGATAAATATAGTGCCATTAATTGAGATATAATTTAGCTGATACTATCTGCTCATCTAAAATACAATACAGTTCCTAGTGGTACAAGATATGTACTGGTTAATATATAATCATATGTAGCTAAATAAGTTTTAATAAACTATATTTAGAAATAAGTAACTTGTCAGAAATTTTATATTTATTGCTGACTTGTTTGTTGTACATTAAGAAATTAAAGTAACTTTGCATTACAATGAATGTCTCAGGTATTTATCACTGAAAAGTAACCTCCCCCTTTCTTTAAGGCAAATTTTTAGACTCAAATTTTCCCACAGATGTTCCATTTAATTAGTGAGACTGAGATAATTATAGTGCCCTCAGTTTAATTTTTAAAATTCTATAAATCTGTTTTCTATATTTTATTTATTTGGTACCAGTTTACATATTTTATTGGTTTTGGCAAGTATATTTATCCACACACCTATGACCCAAAAATATAAACACATTTTTTATTTTTAATATCTTTATTTATACAATTTGATTACAAACATGATTGTAGTTGGGTTTCAGTCATATAAAGAACACCCCCCTTCACCAGTGCAACATTCACATCACCAATGCCCCAAATCTCCCACCTCCCTACCCCACCCGGTCTGTAATTGAGACAGGCTTTCTACTTCCCTCATTCATTCACATTGTTATGTTAGTTGGCAGTGCAGTAATTTCTCTGACTGCACTACAAATTTTGTTCAATATTTCTAAATTAATTATTTAGAAATGTCTTTTCGCAGTCAATGTTTATATTTATCACACATATTTTTGCCTGTTCATACTATTTTGTTTGTTTCTTTTGGGTCACACCCGGCAGTGCTCAGGGGTTCCTCCTGACTCTGTGCTCAGAAATCGCTCCAGGCAGTCTTGGGAGACCGTATGGGATGCCAGGATTAAACTACCGTCTGTCCTGGATCGGCTACGTGCAAGGCAAACGCCCTACCGCTGTGCTATCTCTCCAGTCCTACATGTTCATACTTGTAAATAAAAACATACAATGTGCATGTAATGTTCCATTTTGTATTAGGGTAATTTTAACCCAAGTTACAGTTTGACTTTCATTCATATTATTTGGTTTTAATTCTTGAGGAGTAATCATCCAACACCACAATTTGTTTTCAGTTCTCCTAGTTTTGTGGGCAATACTATGAAAGGAAAGCACTTTTACCCTTCTACAATCTCTCAAGTCTCATATCAGTCCTTTTAGAACATATACTGGACATTTGAGTATTATGCCACATGACTTTAGGTTGTTTAAATCCTATAGCAAATATGATTTATTCTGTTTGTTTGGGCAGAGCTATGTCATGTAGGCTCAGTTTAGCGGTAAGTGCATGAGTTCATACAAAACTTTATCATACTACTGCCTTGAACTGTCATTCCTCTGTAATGACCTTGTGATTTTTCTCTTTTTCTTTGACTGGTAATGTTGAGTTGTAGTTTCCTTGTTTTGTCATGCCCTTAAGGTAGCCATGCTTTTCTGGAGTTAAGTAGTAAGGAGCAAGAAAGAGGATAAGAGATAAAATAAAAAGGACAATAGGATTTTTTTCAATCCCAGGATTTAAAATAACAGTTACTTTGTTCAGCGAGAAAAATTATTCTACTTACAGTTAGACAAATGCCCAACTCCTGCCTCCATCATGTTGGCTCTAGGATTAGGGTGTGGAAAAGAGGACCCAACTAGAAAGACAATCAAAATTTGTGAGGCACCCCAAAATGTGTCTTAGTATAGAGGTCTTCCCTACTGCGTGGGCCAGAAAGTAATTTTTTTTTCTCAGAAAAGACTTTGTCCATACCTGGTGTGTAGATACAGGTTTTAAGATGTTTTGGGCTCCTGGTAAGGCTATTCATATGGAAAATATTTATTAAAATTGCTATCAGTTCAGTGACATTCAGGTTCTGGTTTTCTTCCCTAATTCCTCCAGTAATCATTTACTTTTCTTTTATTTGTTTGCCTTTGAGTCAGACCCAGTGGTGCCCCTGGGTCACTCCTGATTCCTTACTTTTAGGTCATGCTTAGTGGTGCTCTCCAGCTTCACTCACACACTTAATAAAACAAAACAAAACAAAAGTTCTTAGGAGCCAGAGAAATAGTAAAGAGGTAAGGTGCAGCTCTGTTTGTGGAAAGACCTGAATTTTGGTCTGTATATGGTTCATAGAGCACAACTAGGAGTGATCCCTGAGATACCACCTTCCCCCACCAAAACAAAAATCTGTGTATTTTAAATTATTTATAAATTTATGTCTGTGTTTTAGTTTATTTCCCATTGACAGTTAGTAGACTTATTCTAGAAATAAATTTTGAATTAAATTTTTAGGAATATAAAAACAACAGAAGGTACTGAATAAATATTATCTTTATTAACAAATAATTATGCCAATGTTTACAAAATAATTTAGTTTATGAAATTTTTTATTCCTATTATTTAATCAATAAATTATTAAATTAAAATGTATGAACTAAACTAAGAAATAATTGGGCACATTAAACAAAACAGGTACTGACAGCTAGTACAGTGAGGATTCTTACCTTGCATATGGCTGAGCTGGATTTGATTCCCAGCATCCAAGATGGTTCCTCTGAGTATCACTCGGAGTGATCCCAGTGCACAGAGTAAGGAGTAAACCTTGGGCACTATTGTGTATGGTCCCCAAATAAAATAAAAATGTATATCAAAATTAAAGTGTATATAATCTTCTAACATGAGTCTTAAAATTAATCCCTTTATACAAAATAAAAGAAGGAATGTAGGTTATATATTAAGAAATTCTTAATCATCGTTATATTTATAGCATTGCTTTAGAGACCACTTAAAGGTCTATTTTGTGTTTATTTTAATTCTTTATTAAAAAAGGAAATTTCCGGTCTGAAGTGGTGGCATAAGGGGTCAGGCATCTGCCTTGCCCGTGCTAGCCTAGTACAGACCATGGTTTCATTCCCCAGAGTCCCATAGGGTCCCCCAAGTGATTTCTGAGCCCATAGCCAGGAGTAACCCCTGAGCGACACTGGGTGTAGCCCCAAAACAAACAAACAAACAGACAAAAATTTTTCAAGATTTAATGAGTGTTGCATGATTTCAGAATGTTTATGATGCTTATGTATTCAAAACATTACATTTTATTTTATTTTGTCTAGTAAAATATATTGATTGAAAAGAATGCAGTATGTAGATTTATTGTAGTATAAGGTTTATAATAAAATACTTTGAAAATTGTACATTTAACTTCATATTAATGGCATGATCCAATAATCTAGGAATGTTTTTGAAAAGTTATATTTGTCTTATAATGATGTCATGATATTATGATAATATTTCAGTTCAGTGACAAATGCATAAAATATGTATAAATATTCACATCCTACATTTAATCAAGATACAATTTTTATGCATTCTTCTTTTTGTAAAAATGAATTTTGCAATACCCTGTAAACATAGTTCCATGTCTGCTTTGGCCATTTCCAAAGACTCATATTACTGTATATATTTTAATAATTTTTATTAAAACCATTGTGGACCAAGCAGGCTGTGTATCACTGAGAATTGTCATCAGAGTCTCTGAACATTTCATGGCTGGTCCTCCAATTTTTAACCCTCCCCCCAAATAAGTAAACTATAACATTATTAAAAGACATGGAAGAAACTTAAGTGCATATTACTAAATTAAAAAAACTAGTCTTAAAAGGCTATATATTATATACTTCTAATTTTATGAGATTTGAAAGATCACAAATTTATCAAGACAGTGAAAGACTTAATGGTGTCCAGGGATCACCATTAAGGGACAGATATATTGAATACAGAAAACATTTAAGGCATTAATTGTACAGGAACCATTTCATACAATATAATAAGTATGAGTCACTACATATTTGCTAAATTCATATAATATACAATATCCATATAAACTCTAATCAATTCTTTTGGGGATAATAAAAATAAAAAATAATGAGTTATGGGGCCGGAGAGATAGCATGGAGGTAGAGCGTATTTGTCTTGCATACAGAAGGACGGTGGTTCAAATCCGGGTATCACATATGGTCCCCTGAGCCTGTCAGGAGTGATTTCTGAGCGTAGAGCCAGGAGTAACCCCTGAGCGCTGCCAGGTGTGACCCAAAAACCAAAAAAAAAAAAAAAAAAAAGAAAGAAAAAGTTATTTAGGTTTATTGATGGTGACAAATATGCTGACCTGCTAATGGAACTTTTTGTTTAAAAACTATCATTATTCAGCTACAGTATTATTCAGCACAGCAATTAGGACAATTGCCTTGCATGCAGCTGACCTGAGTTAGGTCCCCAGTATCCTAGTAATTCCTGAGCACAGAGCCAAGAATAATCCCTGAGCAACACCAGGTATGGCTCCCTAAAATGATTATTATATTATTATTATGGCTATATTATAAGAACTTTACCCAGTAGTATAGTGGTGAGAGCTAGGATACTCCCCACAATTCTTTATAAGGCCTTTCAGGCCCGAGAGTTTGGAATCTTGGAGGTTAGTTGAGTTGGCAGGTTAGTGAGGGGGCATGAGGTGTTGGCAGTCAAACTCTGGGCCTCTCATATGCTTGCCTTTGTTTTTCACTTAAACCTTATCCCTGACCTTGTAAGGAATCTTGATGATGGGAGTATGTTGTATATATAAGAGAGGGTGTAAATATGAAAAATATCTCTATATATGTTTAACACTTTTTGGTGAACCTAGAGATGTTCTATAAAAGTAAAAGCCATTGAAGAGAAGGGCTAGTTCGTGAGCATAATCTTCCGATCACTGGTCTAGATAGGATTATTATCATTATTATTTAATTAATAATTAATAATATCATTATTAATTAATTAATTAATGATAATTATCATTATTATTATATTATGAGTTGAAGCTAGAAACAGAAAGAAAAATTATTAAAAGAGGAAATCAAGGAGTAAATGTCAGAAAAGCCATTTTTATGTACACTGAAATCCTGATCCATTAATGTTATTCCAGAGTGACAATGAAATTGATGCTTATGTGTTTTAAAAATGTTTACTAAGCAACTACATAAAGGTATGATAAAAATTATTATACACGATTAGCCAGGAGTAACCCCTGAGCATAAACGAGTGTGGCCGAAAAAAACAAAACAAAAAAAAAAGAACAAATATTATACACACAGGAAGTTCCAAGCATACTAAATGTCTTAACCTGCATACTGATAATATGACATAAAAAGCCAAAAGTTTATTTTCTTAAATATTAAAGAAATAGTAGGAGCACAACCGCAAACTTAAACATTTTAAATCAAAATGCTAAA